>NC_134354.1:672445681-672715681 GCF_048569485.1 Anomaloglossus baeobatrachus
TAACATGGGGACCCAGAACCATGAGGGATTTGAATACTGCACTGAAGAAAAAGAGCGTGCAGTACCCTGTGACAACCTGATAGTCCAGGGGCGTCACATTAGCACTGTATGATGCTTGTCACACAAGTCTGGAATGGTGGTTGAAAAAGATAAAGAAGCTTCAACTTCAATATCATCATAAGAAGCGTCGACTTGAGTTTGCTGAAAAGTGGACAGTAGAGGGTTGAAAATGGTTGATTTGAGCAATGTGATATGACAAGATTCTGCATAACTAATTATATACTAAATAATTGCAAGTAAAATTTATGTATGAGATAGCCAAGATGATTGTCTACTGTATAAAATGAATATAGTCTCATGATCAAAGCTGTAGAGGATGATGAGATATGGAGCCTGAAAGTCAAAAGTTCAAACCAGTGTTACCCTTTTGCTGCTCAGTGTATGTCCAAGAAAACAACTGAAAATTTCTGCACAGTGGCCTACTAAGAATTTTCCTGCCTAGGTTTGTATTTTTCTCCAAACCTGGTCAATCATGCATTTGATAAATTATGCAAATAACCTCTCCAGATGACTCTAGTGCCATCGACTGTATGTAGCCTTCCACATAACTTAGGATAAGAAACCAAACCAGAAACTTAATTTGCCGACACTCGGCAATCCAATGAAGGAGGACTGAATTGGCTGGTTGAGTGGCCACTGACAAGGAACTTTCTCCTTGTTGAGAGTCCCAAAATGGTGTAAAGACACTGTTTCTAAATGCTGCACATAGTAACCAGTACTTGATGACCACCATCCATTTATTGTGTTAGTGACACTGTGTGTCCTGTGATACTATCAACTTTGGTGTGCATACCACAGGAATCAGTCTCTTCAATTCCTGGCTGACCAATTTATCCAACCATGTAAATTTGTGACAAAGAATAACGCTACAACAACCTTGTTTGTTCCCAGTACTAAGCAGGGGCCAAATCCTGGGAACTTCCCACCAGTTAAAACACAAAACCCCCTCAATTTTACAAAAGATTAGAATTTGGTTAAAGAAAACGGCAGTCACAGAAGACCAAGTATTTTAGTTTGAAAAAAATGGCCTTTTTCAGAGGCCCAATTCTGGCACAGTTCTAGTTGAGAAATTTACCCAAGATAATCCCAAAAAACTTAATTTTGCTAAAAATGAAGGAAGAAATGGTAAACAAAATTGTATTCAAGGAAGTCCATGAATTTTTGATTGAGAAAATCTTTGACTATTGTGAGCAGCCCAATTCTATGCAGGTCAGCCTGCAGGTCAGCCCAGTTGATGCTCAAAAACTTATTTTCACTTAAAATGATGGCTAATCAGTGACAGTTTTCTTTAGGAACTAATATCAGCTAAGTATCTCCAATGGAGGCTAAGCACATGCTATAATTTTGCAAGAGTCAATACAATCCAGTTGGTGCAACATCGATTGTGGTGAACTTGGACATGTGGGAGTTGACTTTACACACAAAAAAAATGGATGCACATTTCTTGTCACACTCACACTGCTGGTAAGTTTGCCTATCCTATAAGAACAGGAGATCCTCTTCAAGTGCTGACAGAGAATCGTACTTGCTTATTAATTTGTACTAGGATGTCCACTGCTTATTTCCATACTGCATGAAGAATTCCAACAATAGAGATGCCCGCACATAGGACTCCGAGTGTCCCTACCACCACAGCTAATAAAGCCTCCAACATACCTAGGTATTTGAATCATGTCCTTCATCTCCTCTGACACCATGTCATCATAGTGCAAAGGTTGACTGTTCATTTTATGCAGTAAATAAACAGGAAGACGTTGTTGTGAAATACCTTCCATATTCCCCCGGATTGCTTAGATTTAGGGTACTAAAGGACAGAAAAGATAAGAGGTGTCATTGATGGAATTTAAAGTCAACAATGTAAAAGATTAAGGCCCTGTGCGCACGTTGCATTTTTTGCTGCGGTTTTTAGTGCAGTTTGTTGCCCAACACTGCATGTCTTTCCTTCTCCCAGCAAAGTCTATGAGAATTCAGAAATTCTGTGGGAATGTTGCTTCTTTTTCCCTTGCAGTCTTGGGTGCAGAAATAAAAAAGCAGCATTTCAATTCTCTGTCCGTTTTTAGCCTTTCCTGAATTTACTATAGTGATGGGTGGACCCAGACTTACGCGGGTTCAAAAGTACTTGAGTGTCGGGCACGGGCTCGGAGTTCTCAGGGAACTCCGGGTATTAATGCACTCGGTTAATAAAAAAAGGAAAAATAAAGAAAAAAACAATACAGCAAGCGCACTATTCTTATTGAGTCTCCGGCACGGCTGTCACACTGCTCCCGTGAACTCTCATTCTACTTCCGGGGCCGCTCATTAACCTCATGCATATACACTGCTTTTCCTGGCCACCGGCATCTGATTGGTTGCAGTCAGACAGCGGCCTCACCCTGAGTGACAGCATGTCTGGCTGATTGGACTTACAGGCCCTGTGTGCATCTATAGCGTGCTGTATAAATAAATAAATAAAAAATTGGCATAGGGTCCCCCCATATTATGATATCCAGCACAGATAAAGCACACGGCAACAGGCTGCAACCCCCAGCCGTACGCTTATCTTGGCTGTGTATCAAAATAAAAGGAACCGTATGCGGCTTTTTTTTTAAATAAGAAATTTAAATAATTTTAAAAAACGGCATGCGGTCCCTGCCAATTTTGATACCAAGCCAAAATAAAGCCAGACAGCTTGGAACTGGTATGCTCTGGTTGGAGAGACCAACGGTTATTAGGCTCTTATCTGAAGTGACAGCGTAACATGACTGCACGCTGTAACTTCAGGCAGAAACTCAGCTTCAGCGATCAACAGTGATGTCACTCAGGTTATTTGCGGTCACAGCTGGAGGCTCCCACGGTCCTCCACCTGTGACCGCAGGTAACCCGACCTCAGGGGACCTCAATGAACTCAGTGAACTTATCTCAGGTGAGGTCACTGAGTTCATTGAGGTCCCCTGAGGTCAGGTTACCTGCGGTCACAGGTAGAGGATCGTGGGAAGCTCCAGCTGTGACTGCAAATAACCTGAGTGATGTCACCGCTCATTGCACAGTTCATTCTCTGCCTGAAGTGCACAGCAAGCGGTCATGTTCTATGGTCGCACGCTGTCACTTCAAATGAAACAGAGCCGGGATCGTTGTGGACCTCGTGTGGATTACGTCAGACCTGGGGCTTTTGAGGGTAGTTTTTGTATTTTATTTCAAATAAAAAGATATTTTTGGTGTTTGTTTATTTCTTCTCATTTACAGATTAGTAATGGGGTGATCTCATTTTTTTTACTAAAAAATGCATGGGATAAAAATGCACAAAAATACGCACAAAAATGCGCAAAAAAATGCATGAGTTTTTTTTAAGCAGTTTCTAGCACAAGGTGTGTTTTTTGGCCAAAAAGGGCATTTTTTGTGACAATACAAAACTGCAGGGTGTGGACATACCCCTACGGTTTTATTGAGGTGGAGAAGGCCAACTGTGCAGAATACTGACTTTAATAAGTGATAGTGTTGCTGTCACAAGTAATATCATCATCTATTGACTAAAGGGGGCTTTACCCACTGCGATATCGGTAACGATATATCGTCGGGGTCACGACGTTAGTGACACACATCCGGCGCAGTTACCGACGTCGCAGCTTGTAACACAAATGAGCGACGATCAACGAGCACAAAAACGTGAAAAATCGTTGCTCGTTGACATGTCGCTCATTTCCTTAATAACGTTGCTGCAGCCGGTACGATGTTGTTCGTCGGTCCTGCGGCAGCACACATCTCTATGTGTGACACTGCAGGAACGATGAACATCTCCTTACCTGCCTCCACCAGCAATGCGGAAGGAAGGAGATGGGTGGGATGTTATGTCCCGCACATCTCCGCACCTCCGCTTCTATTGGCCAGCTATCTATTGGTCATGGTGACGTCACTGTGACGCCGAACGCACCTCCCCCTTGAGGGAGGGATTGTTCGGCGGTCAAAGCGATGTCGCTGCACAGGTATGTGCATGTGATGCTGCCGTAGAGATAATGTTCGTTACGGCAGCGATCACACAATATCGCACGTACGACGGGAGCGGGTGCTATTGCGCTCGACATCGCTAGCCGATGCTAGCGATGTCGCAGTGTGTAAAGCCCGCTTAAGACGAGTGATATGCCATATACTCCATAATGCCCTCCACTTCTTTCTCATCAGTAGGCTTGCCAGAGGCAAATGAGGCCAATTGTGATCAGCAGTGATAGTACTACTGCCTGGATCACTAGTGCTAGAAGTAGTGGTGTTGCTGCTAGTGTCTCCCACATGATCCACATGCTTATGCAGATCAAAAAGGTCCGTGGAGCCTCTGTTAGGAGTCTCGACATGGAAAATAGCCAGATATCCCTCCGGGAAGGACCTAGCGGCTCTTTTTAGGAGACCACCATAACCACCATATTAAGTGGCGCTTTTAGTCAATATCCAGCTCTTGACGAGTTTAGAGATATGACAAAGGAAATACCAAGGGCAGGTATCCATCCACAGACAGCTGTTTCAGGGTATTGCCCCTCATCAGTGTGGAGTAGGATTCTGGCCAGGTGGGAGCAATACCTAGTAGATCAACAAGACAAAACAATCACTGATCTCGGAGAGACCAGCCAGAGAAAACACTGCCGGCAGCCAGCGAGGGCGCTTAACATAGTGAAATCCTAGGTGCATTGCCCCCTGGGAAGTATGCAAATCAAAAAAGGCCGTGATAGGTCCTTTATGATAAAGGGTTTTTTGCCTCTGCCACTTTGCCACTTTTTCTTTAACTAGACATTTATTTTTTTATAACGTAAACTTTGTTGATTTTCAAAAAGTATAACAAGACATAACATAGTATCTATGTCGAATACAAGAAGCGTATTCTGTTTTGACTCTTTAAGGCCTCTTTCACACGTATGTGTCTCCGGCACGTGTTTAGTCCATTTCCTCACGTACCGGAGACACGAGCACATGTAGACACATTTAAATCAATGGGTCTGCGCTCACGTGCGTATTCTGCCATGGGCCATGTGTACATGTGGAACATACGTGTGCTCCACACGTAGACATGTCCGTTTTTCTCCGGAATCAAGGGTGTCACACGGAACGCAAACAAACCACACAGAGGTGTTCCATGTGACAAGCACCGGAGAAAACACACGTGTCTGAGAAAATAATAAAAAAACTTTACTCACCTTCTCCAGCCCTGCTGTCTCTGCCATTGCTGTCACTTGCTTCCGACCGCCGCTCATTATGCTCATTGCATATTCACTTCACTGCGGCTGGAAGCAGCAGCAGCGGGGAGTTGGCAGGACCGGAGACCGAAGATCAGCACCACGGACAGAGAAGCCAGGGACAGGTGAGTAGAATTTCCCGTTCTCCGTGTATTATCACAGAGAACACACATGTTCCATAAACACGGCTCACGGAGGGCAAAACGCACCTTTGACATGTCCGTGAATAACGTGCGTGGTTTTTCACGGACGTGTAAAAGAGGCCTAACATAAAGAGTACCATTCAAATATTATTAATAACAACCATATCCATAACAGAGGGAAAGAGAAAAGTAGATAAGGGAAGGAGAAGAGAGGATAGAAGAATCAGAGATTTACCAGACATTTTTAACAACACTATAATTAAAGGGGCATTTTTTCTTTATTAAATGTGGTTAATTTTTTTTTTTTCGCAACTGGCTTTCATTAAAAAAATGTTGCACTGTTTTCCTTTTATAACTTCTGTGTTGTACTGTCTATTACTTGCTGCAGAATCAGTTAATGGGGCAGGTCACATTATACTTATTATAACGGATGTGCTGGGGATAGGAATTTGTGTACACTTATTATTATTATTATTATTATTATTATTTAAGTATTACAATCTTGCCTCTTGCACTTGTTAGTGCCACTCCCTTCTCAGACTGCACAGCTCTTCAGTCCGTTAAATGGTTACTGATGGAACAGCATACAATCAATCGAAAAACATCTCACATGGAAAAGCTGTTTTTGTATTGGAGGAGGCTTATGAACTGGTCTGGTCACAGACTCCTCCACTAGAAAACATTTTAGGCCCCCTTCACACATCCGTGTATCTGGTACGAGTGACATCCATTTTCACACGTACCGGAGACACGGGCACATGTAGATCCATTAAAATCAATGGGTTTGCGCACACATGCGTGTTTTCCCATGGACCGTGTGTCCGTGTCAAGCCTACTTGTGTCTATGTGTTCCACACGTAGACATGTCCGTTTTTCTCCGGCAGCACAAGTGACACACAGACCGCACAGATGTGATCAGTGTGACACGTACCGGAGAAAACAAGGTTTCTATGAAATAAAATTAATTTCTATGCTCACTTTCTTCAGCACTGCTGTCTCTGCCGCTGCTGTCACTTGCTTCCAACGCCCGCTCACTATGCTCATCGCACGCATATTCACTGCACCGAGGACCGGAAGCAGCAGCAGCGGGGAGTCAGCAGGATCAGAGACCAAAAAGGAAGACATCAGCACCACGGACAGCAGCGCCAGGGACAGGTGCGCATAAAGTTCCTGTTCTTCGTGTATTATCATGGATAGCACACGGAGAACATTCATGTGTCAAAGTCATGGCACACGGAGGACCATATGCACCTTTTACACGTCCGTGTAAAATGTGTCTGGTTTTTCACGGATGTGTAAAGAGGCCTTATTGAATGAGGAAAGCTGCACTGACACGAGCAGGAGGAAAACCTGTAATACTTATATAACAGTACCTGTATAGAAAATGATGTTCCCAGCACATCGGTTAAAATAAAGATAAAGTTGGCAACCTTTTTAATTTTTGGAAATCTTTCAACCTCAATTATTCAACTATTGCCAAAAAGGGAATAACAAGAAATAATTGATACGTTTATACTCAAAAAGCCTAAAGCAACAATGGGCTACTGTATTGGTGTGGCATATAGATGTATTGAATTGGACTAGAAAAATAGGTGTGTGAAAAAAAGACATGAATAGTTAATTGTCTAGATTTTAAAAATAAAAATCATTTTTTGTTTTACAAAATTTGCCTGTCAATACAGAATAAGATATGCTATGTAAGGAAATGTTAAAACACCTAAGTTCTGCAAGTGGGTCAGTAATGGTGTGGCGTGTAGGGATGTAAAATTTGCCTACTAAAGCAGATGTGCAAAATTTTGATTGTGACTCACACTTTGTGAGATAGTCACTATAAGATATCTGGATTTTGTGTACTTTTTTGTATTTTAAAATAAATTATTTTCCCCCTTCACAAAAAGGATTACAAAATAAATGCAATAACCCAATGAAGTAACTTGTGACAAGCAAGTACTTCTTCTCTGATATTGATTTCATGATTTCAATTTTTTCAGTAAACAATTGTACTGGCTTCCTGATGCTTTCTAGTTTACTAAAAATGAAGAGCACCTGTCCTAGCTTTCTCGCTGTATCAGATGAATCTTATATTATTTGCACACTGCGGAACAGTACTGTCTGAATGTTTACAATGGAGTTAGGAAGAAAATCATAAGACTCTTCTGCGTCATCTAAAAACAGCTGCTGCATTCCCATGGCTTTTTTACAGGCTGAAAGTTCCTCCTTGTTGGCTGCATTTTATCATGTGATTTGATACCTGAATGGCTTTTTCTAGGAGGCCTTAAGCCTGCTTTACACGCTGCAATGTATCTTACAATGTGTCGGCGGGGTCACGACGCACATCCGGCATTGTAAGTACATTGCAGTGTGTGACAGGTACGTGCGATTGCGATTGAACGTTAAAACGTTCATTGCATACACATCATATCTGTCTCTAGAATTGCACGTTAGATTGTTCATCGTACCCGGGGTAGCACACATCGCTGTGTGTGACACCCCGGGAACTATGAACAGATCTTACCTACGTGCTGCAGCTCCCGGCCCACAATGCAGAAGGAAGGAGGTGGGCAGGATGTTTACGTCCCGCTTAGCTCCGCCCCTCCGCTTCTATTGGCCGGCTGCCGTGTGACGTCGCTGTGACGCCGAACGTCCCTCCCACTCCAGGAAGTGGACGTTCGCCGCCCACAGCGAGGTCATATGGACGGGTAAGTACATGTAATGGGGGTTACTCGTATCTGCGGCACGTTCAACAAATTGAAATTGCAACGTGTAAAGCAGGCTTTAGATTTCGAGAGTCTTCTGTGACTTATGCAAACTGCTGCAATGTCTAAAACAACAGTAAACTTTTGTTGCCAATTTGCTCAAATCATATTGCAAATTGCTCGAATTTGCTGGGAACTGCAGATTTCAGTTTTTTGAGATTTGTTGAGCAATTAGAATTGTAAAATAAACTCAAATATAGTATAAATAATAGGGAACTACTAGTATCTGGAAAATTTAGTAAATATGCATTAAAAGAAGACAAACAACATATACACACAGGTGCAAAAAAAAAAAAAAGGTTAAGTGCATAAAATATAAATGTACACTGCAAAAATGTACACCACAAGGGATATATACTTCAACAAATGACAATGGTTTACACTACAAGAAAAATAAGGCTATGTAAAGGACTTCTTGTTTTTATCCAAAAGCCAAACAGTCTTCCCTGAGATGTACGTGTTCAGGGTTCATACACAGGCACTAGGCGTCCTGTACGTACCCCGAACTTTACAGTTTGGGTTCACCCATCACTAGTTGACAGCTTTGAAATTGTTCTAGAAAATTAAGTATTTTTTCCAGAAAATTATTGCAATTAGACGTTTTGTCATACATGTTTATTTATGCATTTTGTGCATTGGAAAAACACAAAAAAAACCCTGAAAGACAAAAAAACCCAAATTGGACAAACTTCACACAGAACTTCAAAAATGGGGCCGGACAAAATTGTTGGCACCCTCAACTTTTGATCAACATCAAATCGTTGATCCTAGCCGATCGGATCGGCAATCCTAGCTGATCCGATCATTGATCCTAGCCGAACCCAATAAATTCAATAGGAGGCAAAAGTGATGTGTTGTTAAATGGTGCAGGGGCTGTAAGAATGAAAATAAAAACGGTTAAAGCAGTACATACAGAGTCTCCCCACGGCTGCAACGCTACTTCACTAATTGTTCACTAATTATCTCTCACCCATATTCACCTCTTTCCCCTTCCACCAGCGTCTCTGATTGGCTGCCGTTGGACCACACCCCCACCCTCTGAGATAGCATGACAATCTCAGAACTTTACCTGGTTCTTCCTGATTGCACTGGTGTGGACGCAATCAGGGTAATAAGGGGTTAATAATAGCCCACAGCTGCCGATAAGTCCAAGATTAGTAATGGGAGTTGTTTATGGAAGCCCCCTCTTTACTAGTCTGTAAGTGAAAAGAAATAAAACAGAAACACCAAAAAAATCCTTTATTTAAAACAAAATACAATAAAAACACCCTCTTTCGCCCCTTTATTATCCCCCAAAAGACCCAAGCCTGACGTAATCCACACTATGAGGTCCCACGACGATTTCAGCTTTGCTACATCTGAACTAACAGCGTGAGGCTAGAGGCCATAGAACCTGACAGCCCACTGTAACTTCAGGCAGAGAATGAGCCGCAACAATCAGCAGTGACATCACTTAGTTGCGGTCACAGCTGGAGTTTCCCACAGCCCTCCAACTGTGTCCGCAGCTAACCTGAACTTCGGGGTCCTCAGTAAACTCTGTAACCTCAAATCAGAAGGTCTCATGAGGTCATGTTACCTACAGTCACAGGTGGAAGACCGTTGGAACCTAAAGCTGTGACCGCAACTAACCTAAGTGACATCACCGATGATCACTGTGACTCATTCTCTGCCTGAACTTAAAGCGTGCGGACATTTTCTATGGCCTCATGCTGATAGTTCAGATGTAGCAGAGCTGGATTCGTTATGGGATCTTGATAGGATTACGTCAGATCTGGGTTTTTTGGAGGTTAATAAAGTGGTGAAAGAGGGTGGGGTTTTTTGTATTTCATTTCAAATAAAAGATTTTTTCAGTTTTTGTGTTTTTTTCTTTTCACTTAGATTAGTAATGGGGGGTCTCATAGATGCCTCCCATTACTAATCCAGGGCTTAGTAGCAGCTGTGGGCTGCTATTAACATCTTATTAGCCTGATTGCCACTGCACCAGGGCAATCTGGAAGAGCCGGGTAAAGTTCTGGGATTGTCACATCTAATTGATTCAACAATAATGAGTGGCTGGAGGCTGCTATTTTTAGGCTGGGGGGCAATAACCATGGGTCTCCCCAACTTGAAAATACCAGCCCCCAGCTGTTGGGCTTTATCGTGGCTGGGTATCAAAAAATTGAAGGGACCATTTTTTTAAAATTATTTATTTAAATATTTTTTTTAAAAAGCCACATATGGTTCCTCTTATTTTGATACACAGTCAATATAAGCACACAGCTTGGGGCTGCAGCCTGTAGCCATGGGCTTTATCTGTGCTGGTATCAATGTATAGGGAACAGCCTGGCATTTTTAAAATTTATTTATTGATTTTACACCAGCAGTAAAACTATGTCCGAGAGGGTGGGGGCGAGGTCTGACTTTAGTCAGACGACAGTGGGCGGGGAAAGCAGTGAATATGTATGAGAAATAATTGTTGGCCCCGGAAGTAACGCTGCAGCCGCAGGGAGACTCGGTAAATACTTACCTTACTTAATCTTTTTGCTTCCTTTTTTTCTACAGTGGCCAATCACAGCCATGCCAATACTTGATGTGGCTGTGATTTGGCAGGGAGAGGATGGTTTTTGCCATCCGAACATTTACCGACCCTTGGCAAGATCGCCGACTTTTGCTATAAATGTTCGAATTTCCGATCCTGATCCGATCCGGCCAAAGATCATACGATTTTAACATTTTCCAATCTTTGCTGATCAGGATTTCTCATCTCTATTATTATTATTATTATTATTTATTATTATAGCGCCATTTATTCCATGGCGCTTTACAAGTGAAAGGGTATACGTACAACAATCATTAACAGTACATAACAGACTGGTACAGGAGGAGAGAGGACCCTGCCCGCGAGGGCTTACAGTCTACAGGGAATGGGTGATGGTACAATAGGTGAGGACAGAGCTGGTTGCGCAGTGGTCTACTGGACTGATGGCTGTTGTAGGTTGTAGGCTTGTTGGAAGAGGTGGGTCTTGAGGTTCCTCTTGAAGCTTTCCACGGTAGGGGAGAGTCTGATGTGCTGAGGTAGAGCGTTCCAGAGTATGGGGGATGCACGGGAGAAATCTTGTACGCGATTGTGGGAAGAGGAGATAAGGGAGGAGCAGAGAAGGAGATCTTGTGAGGATCTGAGGTTGCGTGCAGGTAGGTACCGGGAGACTAGGTCACAGATGTAGGGAGGAGACAGGTTGTGCATGGCTTTGTATGTCATGGTTAGTGTTTTGAACTGGAGTCGTTGGGTGATGGGAAGCCAGTGAAGGGATTGGCAGAGTGGCGAGGCTGGGGAGTAGCGAGGGGAGAGGTGGATTAAGCGGGCCGCAGAGTTTAGGATAGATTGGAGGGGTGCAAGAGTGTTGGAAGGGAGGCCAGAGAGCAGGAGGTTGCAGTAGTCGAGGCGGGAGATGATGAGGGCATGCACTAATGTTTTTGCTGATTCTTGGTTGGTCTTGATTCTATTGCACACCCTTTGGAATAAGTAACTGCAATCAATCGTTTCTTATAACCATCAACAACCTTCTCAATTGAAATATTGAACCACTCTCTTTTTGCAAACTTCTCTAGGTCTCTCATATTCGAAGGGTGCTTTCTCCCAACAGCAATTTTAAGATCTCTCCACAGGTGTTCAATGGGATTTAGATCCACTTCAGAACTCTCCAGTGCTTTGTTTCCATTAATTTCTTGGGGCTTCTTGATGTATGTTTGGGGTCATTGTCCTGTTAGAAGACCCACAACCTAGAATTCAAACCCATCTTTCTGACACCGGGCATTACATTTCAACCCAAAATCGTTTAGTAATCTTCAGATTTCATGATGCCTTACACAGTCAAGGCACCCAGTGCAAGAGACAACAATACAGTCTCAAAACATCTTTGAACCCCCACCATATTGACTGTAGGTACTTTGTTCTTTTCTTTCTAGGCCTCATTCCATTCCATTTTTTTTTTTAAAACAGTACAATGATATGCTTTACCAAAAACATCTTTCTCTCATATGTCCACAAGACGCTTTCACAGAAGGAATTTGGCTTATTATTATTTTGACAAACTGCATGTCACGCTGTACGAAGGCTAGTAAGACGTAGTACAGTGTAATCCCCACTAGGTGGCAGCAGAGTAGTGAAGGCGAGACAAAGAAACACTGTAATGGAAAGACAGCTGAAGTACATCAGAGTAACTTCAGCAGGTAGTTTACAGGCAAGCCACCAGGGGGCAATAGTGTAGTCAAACAGTCAGGGTCTAGCCAGGAAAGTCAAGTCACTGCAAAGGGAGGATCAATATCAAAGTAAAAAACCAGAACCGAGTCGGAAGCCGAGAGATTAGGTATGCAGAGGGAAACACAAACAACAGACAGGAGAAGGAAGTCAGAGACCGGGACAGGTAGATGAACGGGGGAGGGTCAAAGTCAGGACATAGTAGCAAGGAGGCAGGACACATCGGGAACACTCACCAGAACCAGTATACAAGCTGCAAGGCAGAAATATCACTGGCACTGGTCCATAGGTAGAGAGGCAATATATAGCGTTCTGGGATCCAGAACGAGGCAAGGGAAGTTAACCCCTGACATGACCAGGCCAGAGCTGGGTGTAACCAACAGCAGGGAAAAGTCGGCCTGGATCATGACACTGCAGTTTAGCTTTTTTATGTCTGTGTCAGCAGTGGGGTCCATCTAGGTCTCCTGCAATAGCATTTCCTTTCATTCAAATGTCAACAAATAGGGTGTGCTGACATGGATGCACCCTGAACCTGAATGACAGCTTGCACTTCTTTGAAACTTGATTGAGGCTGCTTATTCACAGTGCAGACTATCCTGCGTTGCAACCTTTCATCAATTTTTCTCTGCTGTCCACATCCAGGGAGATTAGCAACAGTACATACGTTGTAAAGTTTTTGATTATTTTGCGCACCTTGGACAAAGAGACATCCAGATATCATAAAATGGACTTGTAAGCTTGAGATTATTAATATTTTTCCACAATTTTGGCTCTAAAGTGCTCAATCAGTTCTCTGCTTCTCTTTCTGTTCTCCATGCTTGGTGTAGCACACACAGACAGACAATGCACAGATTGAGTCAACTTCACCCCTTTTTATCTAGTTTCAAGTGTAATTTTCATATTGCCCAGACTTGTTATTTGCCGCCAGTGAGTTTGAAGGAGCAACACATGCATGAAACAAAGTTGTTTACTCACAATTTTGTAAAGGGACCAACAATTTTGTCTGGCCCAATTTTGGGGTTTGTGTGAAATTATGTACATTTTGCCTTTTTTCTTCAGTTTTTTTTAGTGTTGTTCCAATACACACAAAGGAAATAAATGTGTATAACAAAACATGTGTCATTGCAATAATTTTCTGGGAGAAATACTTCACATTCTAGAACAATTTCAAGTCTTTCGGCCATGACTGTATCTTGGAGGGCGACCATATCCCTAGAAAACCCCCATATGCCATTGCCAGAAATGAAGTGCTATTCTTCCTAAATCCTTCACGCTTATTTTTAGCTTCATACTTAGACCTATAATTTCTATGTCACGTGCTATCTAAATAAAAATTGCAATATCAAGTAATGATATTATGGCGGTCTTCATGTATATCAAATATTGAAGCTTACAAACCCACCAAGCAGCCATTGCTGTATAATCAATAGGATGAGGCAAGAGCTAAACTAGGGAAACATTAAAAAGCAGCGTATTGTGACTCGAAACGCACAATGCATGTTTTTGGTCTAGGCCATGACAAGCTTAGCAAAGTCCACTTTGGATTGGTGATTGTTTAGCTGCTGTGTTTACAGCCATTAGTAGCATTTCACGCACATAAGCAAAAGGGAAAAATGAAATACAACAGAACAGCAGCCTGACAGGTGGATGAAGAGCTGCAAGGCCCAAGTTGAAAAGAAAAGTGAATGAGTTTTGGAATAGGCCAGATGTTTGAATGCATGGTCCTGGCAGTGTGAGAAAATGCTTGCCCAGTGACCAAATGGCATCTCGAATTCCCACCCTGGCTGCTCGTCCATTATCCACTGCTGAAGACAAAGGACCGATAGAAGATGGGGAGGGGTGAATTCTATTGTTCCAAGCGGCCCCTAATTATGGAAATCTTGTTAATCTATTCAACAGCGTCCTAAACTGGTCTTTTGTTCCAGGTTCTCCTAAAAGCTATGTCAGGAGAGTTTTGGTAAATCACCAGTATGTGGGACAGAAGGACTTGCCATAACCCATCATCTCCTATCTCCATCCAACGGGCAAAACAAAATTCAGGCTGCAAATATTTGCTCTGTCCTGTCAAGCAATAGACACCATCGTGGACTCCATTTCTCTGTGGGAGGCAGCTGTACCAATGTTAGCAGTAGGTCTTCTGCTTGACAGACATTTTTAAATGACAATACAATCTGTGAAATGGGATTACTGAACAGGGTACATTTTGTGGGTAATAAGGTTAATCAGACATGACATAAACCATGGACATCTAATTATCTGTTTGGCAAAAATATTTTTACAAAATGAAATAATCAAATAGCTATTGTTTGTATTTTTAGCGGTTTATTGCTAATATTGGCATGCAGGGGCTAGTGTATGTGTGTAGGCCCTTTATACACAGATACCACATATTAAGCAAAACGGTATTACGGTAGTTGTCTTTTCTGGCTAGGGTATAACAAAAAATGAGTTTTATTCTCAATGCTGCAACATATTATAAATATAGAGAATGTAATATATAAATAAAAACATTTATATACATATATATATATATATATACTGTGTGTGTGTATATATATGTATGTGTGTGTGTGTATATATATATACATATATATATATATATATATATTTATATATATATTTATATAGTCAATATTTATATTACATTGAAGCATTGAGAATAAAACAAAATTTTGTCATATCCTATTTGTATGTGTGTATGTATATATATACATATATATATATACCTGCAAGGAGTTTGTATGTTCTCCCCGTGTTTGTGTGGGTTTCCTCCGGGTTCTCCGGTTTCCTCCCACACTTCAAAAACATACTGATAGGGAACCTAGATTGTGAGCCCCAATGGGGACAGTGTTGCCAATGTATGTAAAGCACTGTGGAATTAACAGCGCTATATAAATGAATAAATATTATTTTTATATATATATATATATATATATATATATACTGTATATACACCCGCGAGCATATACTGTATCAGATTAATATGTAAATTGCTATTGATGTAAACTACTCACATTGTAATCCACTGTGAATCATACTCCAAACGAATGATGCCCAAGTGGGTAACGTCACTTTGTTGCATACAGACATATGGATTCACAGTTCTGATGGCAGGATTGATGGATTGTCCTAAATGTAGCTAAAATCAGAAAATAAAAAAAAAATCAGTATGATAAATTTTTGTCTAAAAGTACTAATGGCTAAATGGGATCTCCCACATACAAAATTCATTTAAAAGCTTATTTGAATCAATATATCTTAGAATAATAATAATTTATATAATAGGAAGTGTTGAAAAAAAAGTGTTCCTGTGCTGAGATAATCTTATATATGTGCTTATATATGTGTCCCTGATATGTAATGGTTGTGTCTGACCGCACAGTGGCAGGGTCTGATCATACCATATCTCTCCTGGGCTGGGGAGGAAGTAATAAAGTATACTGAAATTACTGCTTGGGATTACAAATTATTCTTTCTATGAGGTAAAATATTTTTTAAAAACAGGCAGAGAAATGCTTTACCTCACAAAAAGAATCAGATACAATCCCCTGCTGTGCTATCTGTACACTCTTTTCATCCTCTCCTGCCCAGAAGCTGTGGTATGACCCCTGTACGGTCAGACACGGCCATTACACAGTACATAGCAGGGGCACATATATAAGATTATCTCAGCACAGGAAAAAATTTTTTAAACACATCAAATTTTGGAAATTATTATTATAGGATCTATTGATTAAAATCAACTTTAACATTACATTTATTGGTGGGAAACCCCTTTAAATAAGAATAAAATGTCTGACTTTAACAGCCATAGTCCCAATCTGCTGTAATTAAGCGTAAATGGATTAATTACAACGCGCACACAGCCTGTTGTGTCCCCAGTGTGACAGATACAGCAAAGACACAGCCGTCTCCATGAAGAAATGATTGACACTGTAACACCGGCTCATGTGAACCGCTTCATGTGTCACTGTTTGGACCATTTACTGCTTAACATGGCTGTGAAAATGTCATAATGCACTGCATCCACAACGAAGGCGGATTACAATGTAATATCTCAGCAGCATTTCAAGTTGCAGACAAAATTTCACATGTATTAAAAAAATACAATAAAATTTGATTTATTAATATGTCATATGTTCTAAAATAGTTTTGTGTTCATTATTGAGGAATTGATTGGTTTTCACAGACATAATGCAATAAAATACAAAGAATAAAACAATAGATCTGTGTAGAGAATGGGTTAATATTGAGGACAGAGTGATTATCCATATGGCAGCTGGTTGACGTATACGTAGTCAAAAATATATGGGCTGGCAGCACACAACTCGCCAAGAAGATGCATTTCAGAACAGGTTAGTCTCTGAACGTCAGGCTTGTGACAGGGACAGCTAGCCCATTGCTCTCCTCTCAGGCTCCTGACAGGGACAGCTAGCCCATTGCTCTCCTCTCAGGCTCCTGACAGGGACAGCTAGCCCATTGCTCTCCTCTCAGGCTTCTGACAGGGACAGCTAGCCCATTGCTCTCCTCTCAGGCTCCTGACAGGGACAGCTAGCCCATTGCTCTCCTCTCAGGCTTGTGACAGGGACAGCTAGCCCATTGCTCTCCTCTCAGGCTCCTGACAGGGACAGCTAGCCCATTGCTCTCCTCTCAGGCTCCTGACAGGGACAGCTAGCCCATTGCTCTCCTCTCAGGCTTCTGACAGGGACAGCTAGCCCATTGCTCTCCTCTCAGGCTCCTGACAGGGACAGCTAGCCCATTGCTCTCCTCTCAGGCTTGTGACAGGGACAGCTAGCCCATTGCTCTCCTCTCAGGCTCCTGACAGGGACAGCTAGCCCATTGCTCTCCTCTCAGGCTCCTGACAGGGACAGCTAGCCCATTGCTCTCCTCTCAGGCTTGTGACAGGGACAGCTAGCCCATTGCTCTCCTCTCAGGCTTGTGACAGGGACAGCTAGCTCATTGCTCTCCTCTCTAATGACCGGGGGAAATAAAAGGCCAGTCATTTTGATGGCTAAGGACTGACATTTTTAACAAGGTCCACTGTACCATCCAGAAACGCACTCTTATTATGACTCTCATATTAGGAGAACACCCAGACACTACGGTCAAAAGATTAAAAGGTAGAAATGCTAAGAGCTTGTTTATACAGCCTCAGAATTCAGACTGATTAAATCCTGTTCCCAGGAGAAATGGAAAATCGCATCCTTAACCCACATACTTAATCTTCTTGATAGCATGCATCCGAAGAGTCATGCACAACCATCTGATTTCTTGACAATTTGTCTCTGCAGCAAAGCGAGAGAGTCCTGGACGCCTGGGATATGAGATCACCTCTACTGGGGGTACTTGTAACGTAAGAATACGGGGGAGCTGTCAGGACTACAAGGAGCACTAAACCGCTGAGAAAATATATTACATATATATGTAATAATAATATAATAATAAAAATACGTACCCTTACATAAGTGTGCATACAACACAGGTTTATATGTCTATTAAATCCAGAATATTACATGGGTGAGTAGGTGAGAGTGGGGGAAGGGGATTTAAAAATAAAAAATTGGACCACATAAAAAAAAATCAAGATGTGACCTAATGTTGGTGCCAGAGCTTTAGCCAGGCTTCTCTTCAACTTCAAGTAATGATGAAACACCTACAAGGAGAACACTGAAACACATACTGTAAAAACAATTTTTATTACTGAATTATTTTCAATAATAAAAATTATTGTTTTTACAGTATGTGTTTCAGTGTTCCTCTTGTAGGTGTTTCATGTTTATGCATACTGGAATCACTAATATGTTTTCTTGTATATTCAAGTAATGATGGTCAAATAGTAAGTATTCGTATTCGGATTATTCATAACGAATCCCTAAATACTATTCCGGTATTCATCACAAGTAATATAATAATAATAATATTTATTTCTATAGCGGCAACATATTCCGCAGCACTTTGTGATGGGGTATGCGACAGAGCAGGCAATGACACCAGGCCGATGAACAATCCATAAAGGTTTATTGAGGCAGGGAGCATAGAACATCCAATATCAATATTGTTCTTTAGAGTCCACAATGAGTCCTCAAAGTTTCGGGGTGCCACCCGGCAATCCGACGCCAGAGAACACATAGAAGTAATCCTTGGAAGAAGTCAATGGATCCAACAGATGAGGGACACAACCCAATCCCACGTGACAGCTTCCATAAATCCACACATGGGCGCCAGGGGCTTGCCTCAGCAAAGATCCCAGCACACACATAATGAACCTGATGTAAGTCAATGAGAAACCTGAGCATTTTTCTTGTCGGGATGAAAACTGGAAAGGACTCGGTATTCGATAAGCATTATCTGAACCCAATCAGTTACTACTCACAAGAGTTGAGTGAGTACCCAACTATTTATACTCACTATATTCATAATGAGTACTGTTTAATACTCGTGTATTCATTCCGAAGATCGTGTGCAATGCAAGTCAATAGGGCAACTCACAATGTAACGAGAAACCCGAATTTTGCACTATTTGCTACCCGCACGAATAGTACGGCCTTCGGGTTACTCGTTTCTTTGCGAGCTATTCCCCATTGACTTGTATTGCACACACTATTCAGAACGAATACGCGAGTAGTAGACAGTACTCGTTATGAGGATAGTGAATGCAAATAGTTAGGTACTCGCTCAACTCAACTATTTACCCATCTCTAACTCCAACGTTTAGTTTTCTGCTCTATATCTAAAACTGCTGGCATCCTCTCAATTTCTTTTTGCCTAGGTTTGCCGCCACATTGCCTATCCCAGATGATAAAATTTTGGTACTTTTATTTTCCTTGTTCCTTTAAAGTAATGCCATTTAATGGCATTGACATTTAGCTTTAGTTTTTTTTTTTTTTTAAATAAAAAAATAAAAATTACATAAAAGATGAGATTTCCTATACACCACACTTCAAAGAAAAATCAAATGGAAACTTTGTAATTGTGGACATTCATTGCCAAGCAAACATACAAGCAGTGGAGTAAAGGCCCTGTCACACACAGAGATAAATCTGTGGCAGATCTGTGGCAGATCTGTGGCAGATCTGTGGCAGATCTGTGGCAGATCTGTGGCAGATCTGTGGCAGATCTGTGGCAGATCTGTGGCAGATCTGTGGCAGATCTGTGGTTGCAGTGAAATTGTGGACAATCAGTGCCAGGTTTGTGGCTGTGTACAAATGGAACAATATGTCCATGATTTCACTGCAACCACAGATCTGCCAAAGA
This sequence comes from Anomaloglossus baeobatrachus, assembly GCF_048569485.1. Taxonomy (NCBI): domain Eukaryota; kingdom Metazoa; phylum Chordata; class Amphibia; order Anura; family Aromobatidae; genus Anomaloglossus; species Anomaloglossus baeobatrachus. The sequence continues at coordinate 672,465,327 of NC_134354.1, forward strand.
TTTATCTCTGTGTGTGACGGGGCCTTAACTTGAAGCTTGTGGGCCCCAGTATAAAACCTCTAATAGGGCCCCTAATTATTGCAGCTCTTTAATAATAATGGTCTTTCGTATGGATTAAAAATGACCGTTTTGGCTCCTAGGCTCCAGTTACGCCCCAGCATACACCCATTTGAATGCATAGGAGAATGTCACCAGCCAATGCCATTTAATACCCGGCATCCACATCCATCATACATGGGCTTTCTACAAAGTAGCTCCTTTATTTTTTAAAGATAAAATCAGTAGGCACTTACAACTTTTTTATGTACAGACGTGTCTTAGATGACAAGTGTTGACAACTCTGAGGATACTACTGTAAATCACAGCAATGTTACAGTTCTGCCCATAGATAAATATAGAAACAATCCTTTCTGTTCTGATATACTATCTTGCAGGGGATATCCCAAGTCTAATTTAGCTGACACCATGAAGTAGATGTCATATGCAAGTCACTAGACAGCCAAGAACTGCTTACTTCTTAGGTTATCTCCTGTTATTTAATCTCTCGCCCCTTTTCTTGCTCCTGTTTCCTGCCGCTGACTGTGGCTCCAGCACTTTTTGGCCATTTAGCCCTATGTAATCTATGTGCACCCTTCCCAGCTGTCATTTCATGCCCGCTGTCAATGGCTGCTCTTATGCTAATGAGAAGTAGGAGGCTAATTCTGCATTCTAGTTATGTGAGAATAAAAAAAAAATCAATCAGATCGCTATAATTCAGTCACAATAATACCACGACGGTGATTCCAAAAGTAACTTCATTTTGAAAAATAACAGAAAATTGAAAAGAATTAATAAAACTCTATTTTTCAGATTTAATATGAAAATCCGGATGACATGTTTCCCAAATTTTAGCTGTAAATACTTAAAAAAATGACTTCAATTGTAATTTTCCATATAGAGCCTAAATAAGCGGATTGTGTACTCTGAGTAGCCATTACACCCTATTCATTTGCTAAATCTAATGTTATTTGTGCTGCGCTCGCTACTCCTCACATGCTGGAAACAAAGTTGAAAAACTGCAGCAAATATCACAAAATTTGATTAGGAAGAAAAGTGCGCGGCTCGCTCAGCGAGGCAGAAAAACATTTCAATCTTGTGTCAGGCTTGAATTCATGTTTCCCCTTGGGTGTCATATTCTGTCATATAACAAAGTGAGCTTACTGTTTGAAGACTCCAGCACACAGCTCTTCTGCATTTAAGAAACCAGTTCTATAACCAGAGATGTGGAATTAGGGATAGTCATGAATAAGGAATCAGCAATGCCTTAACGTTATAAATCAATCAATATATAGATTGTAAGCTCATATGGGCAAGACTAGCTCTCTAATATCTAGAGCTAATGCACCAGGAACCTATGAATTCATGATGGGAATATATATATATATATATATATATATATATATATATATGTATGTATATATATAAAAATATAAAATAAGTGAATTAGGCTTGCTCATTTGAGATATCCATATATTAGGGGGGCCTATTTCCACCTCCAAAGCTTGGGAAAATGGGCTTTATGATGAGATATTGGCCTGCAAAAAGCTCTAGTACTGCCCATGTCCAATCAGTTATTAAATAAATATCTATATATGCGTCTATGTATATATATATATATATATATATAAAATATATATTTACACATGTGTGTATGTGTGTATATGAACTAGTATATATGTGTGTGCGCGTATATATGTGTGCATATGTGTGTATATATATATATATATATATATACACACACACACACACACACAGTATATGTGTGTGTGTATATATGTGCATGTATGTATATACAGTCATATGAAAAAGTTTGGGCACCCCTATTAATGTTAACATTTTTTCTTTATAACAATTTGGGTTTTTGCAACAGCTATTTCAGTTTCATATATCTAATAACTGATGGACTGAGTAATATTTCTGGATTGTTTTGTAAACAGGAATGGTCAAATATACCTTCATCCAGGATCCAGGAACTCATTAAAAGCTACAGGAAGCGACTAGAGGCTGTGATTTTTGCAAAAGGAGGATCTACAAAATATTAATGTCACTTTTATGTTGAGGTGCCCATACTTTTGCACCGGTCAAATTTTGTTTAAATGCGGATTGGATATATTCTGTTAGTACAATAAACCTCATTTCAATCCAGAAATATTACTCAGTCCATCAGTTATTAGATATATGAAACTGAAATAGCTGTTGCAAAAACCCAAATTGTTATAAAGAAAAAAGGTTAACATTAATAGGGGTGCCCAAACCTTTTCATATGACTGTATGTGTGTGTGTGTATGTGTGTGTCAGCATGTATGTGTATATAGGTGCGTGTGTGTGTGTGTGTATATACGTGCGTGTATGTATATATATGTATGTATGTATATATGAGTGTATGTGTGTGTGTGTGTATGTATATATATATATATATATATATATATATAGTAAAAAAATTATCTACAAATGGGTGATAAAGCAGAGATTTATTAGTATATTACTAATTAATTGCTTTATTGTCACTGTTATTCCTATTTAGATGGTTGTATTATACTTTTTTACTTAAAGGCAAAGTCATAAATGCCCCATTCCTGTTTACTATGTGGTATTCCACACTGGAAAATGCTCTGAGCAATGTGTTTAGATATCTACAAATTTTTTAACACTAATTACTCTGACAAAATCACTAAAATAATTTTTCATGGCCCTCCATTTCTTCACAGTGTTTCCTGTTTAGCAGTATGTAGTATGCTTTTAGCCAGGTTGTCCATGCAATCCAGGTCTCAATTGGAAAAATGCCTATTATCATCCCGCAAGTTTTAAGAATAGCCACGATCCTCAGTCTGCTGAGCCCTCTGTTTTTTCCCATTGCAGAGCCTTAAACTGAAATCAGTGCAATCCGTGCACACTCTGTCCACTCGTATATCATATACTGAGCAGCTGGACATCACTAGGAAATAGAGACCAGCCAACAGGCCATTCTCCATCTGTGCCATTTCAGGACCACAGTTCATGGATGGGAAATGAATATGTATCAGAGCTGACTGAGGACAGCTGAGCATCACCCATCTGTTCTCTGTGACAGAAGAGATACAGGGAGACTTGAAGGAGACTCGCACTTCGGACTCGGACTAAACACTGATAAAAGTAACTGTCATCATTGGGAGAATGACTCAATCTGGTAATACGTTGCCTTCTATCCGTGGTTTATTTTTCATATTTCTGCAGCTACAATAAATTCAAAAAGTCACTGGCAAAAGAGTGAAACAAATAACTCCAGCAGTAACACTATAAGCATATCCAAGTACAAAAATATCAATAAACTTCTATCTCCACATTGCAACTACCACCAGGAACATTGTGGATGAACCATTCTAATAAAAAAATTGTTTAAAAGAACAGAGAGTCCTCAGTGGTTGATACCTTTTAATGGCTGAGGACTCTCTGTTCTTTTAAACAATTTTTTTATCTCTACTGGCTAACACGGTACAAAGATATATTTTACTTGTACCATTCTAATAACAAATCATCGGTGAAAACATCAAGTCAAGCTGACGTGAGTCTTCAGATGGATCTTTCACCAGATTTCACAATACAAACTGAGTCCAATATTAGATAAATCATCTTACAACTGATGAGGCTGGTATGTTTTGAAAATCCATATCAGAGCAACAACAACAAAAACATTTGTATTGCGAGGCCTCACAACAAAATGAATGAGCAGAATGACTGTAAGATCCTTTATGGAAGATTAAATCAATCCCTGTTCATCTAGCCTGATCAGCTCCTCAGTGTGCCACCTCCCTGCTGCCACTGAAATCTCACACTGCTCACTAGAAGCTGCAGATGTCAGTCAAGCTGGGTGGGTGGAGACTAAATACATTTTTCCTCGTGAGCTATTTCATTCTATAGTTGGACTCATCTTAATATTAGGTTTGTACTGCCATTCTAAAGGGTTTTCTTTAAAGGGAAAGTGTCAGGTGCAATATGCACTGAGAACCAAGAGCAGTTCTGGGTGCATATTGCTAATCCCTGCCTAACTGTCCTAGCATCTAGTAGCATAGATAAAGAGATCTTTAGAAAAAGCATTTCTAAAGATTCTTTATGATATGCTAATCAGTGCAGGGACTAGTTGCAAGGGCATTATTTTCCCCGACTAGTCCGCCCTCTTAGCAAACCCACGCCCACATGATGTTCAATGCACACTGCCCAGTGTCATCAGTGGTGACACACGTACTTTTATCTGTTGTCACCACCTCCAAAGCCTGGTTTAGGCTCAGTGCACATTATCAGAAGTCCCCGGCACTTCCGGTCATGCACACTAGACCTCTCTGTAGCCAGAATACATACACCCGGCTTCATAGTGCACATGACTAGAAGTGTGGTGACTACTGATCATGCGCACTGACCCTAAACCCGGCATCTGAGGTGGTGACAACGGACACAGGTATACGTGACACCGCTAATGATGCTCGGCAATGGGCATTAAATAGGGATGGCTAGTCGGAGGAACTAACGACCTTGTGACTAGTTTCTTCTCTCATTAGCATATCATAAAGGATCTTTAGAAATACTTTTTCTAAAGATCTCTGCTGGGACGGTAAAGCAGGAATTAGAAATATGCACCCAGAACTGCTCGTGGTTCTGGATCCATATTGCCCCTGACAGGTTCACTTTAATAAGTATATTGGTCTCAATATGTCTAAGAGATTCATAATAACTGATCAGCTTTAATTATCATGGATAATCAATAAATATATTATTATGATAGACCAACTGGTAAATTCCCTTCCATAGAAGAATGCTAAGAATAGCGCAGTGGTGGAAATGTGCGAGCACTGCTCCATGCAACGTTTCTAGGAGTGGATATTGCATATGTTGACTACACAATTCACACGGGGGATCTTGGGACTCCCACTCTCTTATCAAGAGATCAAGGCAACCATCCCAGAACAACACCATGTTCTATAATACAATGACCTTGGTATTGAGAATGAATGAAGTAAGTTTCTAAATCATCTACAATTATTATAATTTACAATTCTGAATTTAGGAAGCGCTATATATATGTGAAATCATAAGGAACGTTCAATACCAATGTATATGACATGATGATGAAAGCTTGAGAATTAACTCACTGTTTAGGCATTCTCAATAAAGAGATACATTTTTCTATGTAAGAAATTAATGTGTGCCATCATTTTGCTTTATATAGAATAAAGATAATATATAAGCTTGATATATGGTATTTAACGCAGCGCTAATAGAAGCCGCCATTGATCCTTTGCTATTTCAGTCATGCTCTGAAATTGGTAGATGGAAATTCCAAGGTTTCCCAGTCTTAGTTCATGTGGTATTTCAATGATCCTCCCTAGGAGAGAAGTTTTGTGTCAATGGGGGCCTTCTGGACCCCATCAAGGGATTAGCTGGTCGTAACTTTGCAGCTACACTGGGACATGGCTGTAAAAGTTAGTGTGAAGGAGATGAGGAATGTCCTACATTTAAGAAACAAGTATAGCTGGAATGCAGAATATGTACATAACATATGGTAAATTCCTCCACAACTTCCACATAGTCGCTTCTACACTCTCTGCCTGGTGACCCCTACAGGCCCCTATTATAACAACAAATGGAAAGATCTACCCAGAGCTTTGGCTTCCTATTTTCAGCTAGTTTATGATCTGGAAAGGAGTCTTCAACTATCAATGACCTTACACATATCGGACAGCTCTGCTCGGCTCAAGGATTGAAAAAATAAATTACAAGGTAGTGTGTACCAATCAAGTACATATGTTCTGTAGAAATTACAAACCACTCAAAATAGTAAAATAATTATTTATTAAGAACATCTAAATATATTTACTAATGTATAAAGTGTACCAAGAAAATGCATGACAAAATAAGGCTATGTGCGCACTAGAAAATGGACTTTTCTTAAGAAAAATCCGCACCCTCTGGCAGAGTACTGCACCTGTGGCAAAAAACGTGGTAAAACCGCACCCACGTTTTTGACGCGGTTTGCCACGGTTTTTCCGTGGGTTGGTCATGGAGCCCGGGGGTCAAGGGATGGGGAAGAGCGTACTGCAATAGCGCCGCTCACAGGCACTATTGCCAGCATTAGATATTTGAGAGATAATTTGTTTCTCTACATAATATCGATCTAGCAAATAATAAATATGGGTGAACCACCTCTTTAAGGTAAAGAGAAATAAGTAGTATGGTATCACTATGTACAAAAATTGTTGCCGTATTAGGTCAAATCATTATTTACGATACAGACATTAGAGATGAGCGAACCCGTTGAAATTCGGTTCAGCCGGACTTTAGATAAAGTTCAGTTTGGGACCCGGACTTGACCTGAAGCCCAATGGAAGTAATTAGGCAGTTCACCTCTCTGGCCACATACAGCCAGTTATAAACAGATCACTTCCGGGGAACGTTTGGCAGAGTTTTTCAATTTTATATATTTATTTTTTTGGTACACACTACATCTGATCACACTGTTGTTACCCCCAGTGTGAGCCAATCAAACACTTCAAGCGGCTCGTACTGAGCTAAGCGCTAAGTGGACTCGAGCACAGCGCAATGCTGTATGTAAAGCACCCAAACTCCGAACCTGAACACTGATTTTTTAAGTAAAGTCCATGTTCGGTAGAACACCGAATTTAAATTTTTCAGGTTCGCTCATCTCTAAAGGCCGCTTTACACGCAACGACATCGCTAACGCAATGTCGTTGGGGTCACGGAATTGGTGACGCACATCCGTTCTCGTTAGTGACGTCGTTGTGTGTGACACGTAGGAGCAACCGCTAACGATCAAAAATACTCACCTTATCATTGATCGTTGACACGCTGTCCATTTCCCAAATATCGTTGCTGTAGCAGGACGCAGGTTGTTTGTTGTTCCTGCGGCAGCACACATCGCTACGTGTGACACCGCAGGAACGAGGAACATCTCCTTACTGTGGCCGCCCGCAATGAGGAAGGAAGGAAGTGGGCGGGATGTTCGTCCCGCTCATCTCCGCCCCTCCGCTTCTATTGGGAGGCTGCTTAGTGACGTCGCTGTGACTCTAAACGAACTGCCCCTTTAGAAAGGAGGCGGTTTGACGGTCACAGCAACGTCGCTAGGCAGGTAAGTCCGTGTGACGGGTCCGAGCGATGTTTTGCACCACGGGCAGCGATTTGCCCGTGACGCACAACCGCTGGGGCGGGTATGCTCGCTAGCGATCTCGCAGTGTGTAAAGCGGCCTTAAGAGTGAATATTCCATACAGATAATAGAGTTGAATTGATTATATCCAGTTATGTTGTGTATATTATACAATAGCATTAAAACAGAAAACAATAAAAAATACATAGCATAAGCATCATAATTACCCAAACCTCTCAAAATGTAGCGAACCCCAAAGTGCATTCTGCCTGTGCTTTCTTTGATCCACTTGAGACAGTGGATGCAAAACGTGCGAAGAGGTGCAGCTAAATTTTCAGAGGTTTGGGTAATCATGATGCTTAGTATATGTTTTGTTTTCAGTATTAAACGGAATCTGTCACGAGGTTTCTGCTCCCCCCTCTGAGAGCAGCATAATGTAGAGACAGAGACCCTGATTCCAGCCATGTTTCATAGTTTCATAGTGGTTAAGTTTGAAGGTAGACTAAGACCATCAAGTTCAACCCTAACCTAACATGTTGATCCAGAGGAGGGCAAAAAAACTCCATGGGGGAGATAGAAAGTGCTACATTAGGGGAAAAAAAATCTTTCCTGACTCCACATACAGCAATCAGACGCTGGATCAACGCCCCATCACAGAATCTAGTGCACATAACCAGTAATATATTTTTCAAGAAAGGCATCCAGGCCTCTCTTAATAAATGAAGAATAAACTCTGGGAATAAACCCGGAGCACAAACTGTCTATTTGTAAGCAGATGAGCAGAAGAGAAAACCCTATATCGTTGAATGAATTCTGCATACAGTAATGTATAACTATAGGAGTGAACAAGATGACAGTAGTAATCTGGGAATAATCTAGAGAACGTGCACTGGATTATTACTAGCAACTTTTGCAGGTGTTGTTCAATCCTTTTTGTGAAGAGGGAATAATTGTTTTTAAAAAATACATAAGAAAATTCCCCAAAATCCAGACATGTAACTGTGATTGTCTACCTCACAAAGTGTGTCACAATGATTTTTTTCTTTTCACACGTCTTATTAGTCAAATTTTTACATCTGCACACACCAAACTAATGCAGTGACCCATTGCAGGTGTAAAGTATTTCTAAAGATCTTTTACCGTATGCTAATGAGCGTGGGGACTAGTCCCCTGGGTGTTAGTTCTCAGTAGCATGTTAGTACGTCCCTGTGGGTGTGCTAACATGCTAACGAAAATGAATGCACAGTGTCAGAGGATGATCTCACTCACCTCTCCGGCTGCCATCGCGTCCGATGAGGGATTTCGGCTCAGTGCACCTGATCCCGGAATTTGGGTCATATGCACTACTTTAGTTTGAAGCCAGGACGCATACACTCGGCTTCATAATGCGCATGATTCAAACTCCGGGGTCATGCGCACTGTGCTGAAATCCCCTGTCGGATGCGCTGGCGATGGTGAGGTGAGTGAGATCATCCTGTGATGCTGCGCATTAATTAGCATCTTAGCACACCCACAGGGACGTACTAACATGCTAATGGGGCCGACTGGCTGGACAACTAACGCCCCAGGGACTAGTCCCCTGGCTCATTAGTATACGATATAAGATCTTTAGAAATACTAATTCTAAAGATCTCTTTATCTATGCTAGTGTATACAGGGACGGTTAGGCAGGAATTAGTAATATGTACCCAGAACTGCTTGTTGTTGTGAGTGCATATTACACCTGACAGGTTCCCTTTAATTATAGTGTGCTATATAATAATACACTACATAATAACTAACTAACGATAGCAAAGGCAGGTTACTGTAAAGGTAAAAAAAATAATCATATCATGTCTAAAAATGTGGGAGCCATTAGCAGCAGCACAAGCATAATCACCACTGTCCACAGTTAACTGGGCAATGGTACTCCCTGGTACAGGTAATAATTGGCCTCCTTAGCCTCCCGCAAGCATATTAGTGCGGAAGAAGTAGAGGGCAATAGTGAATATATGGCAAATGACTAGTTTCATGCACAGCTGGATTGTTATCTCTGACAGTGACATTGTCAGTTTGAGTTAATATTCTACACATAATGGTCTACTTGATCACAAATGAAAAAAATGCATAATTTTTGGACCTTTTTTTTAATAAAATAAAAAAAAAGTTTTGTCAGTACGCTGTTTTATTAAATGGGCTGTTGGTTACTACTGGGGTAACATCCATGTCTATGGTGAGGTTACTGACATTACTAAGGCTTGAAACGGGTTGATTTAACTCGTAGGAGACCTCAAAAGTATTACACTTACAATTTTTAGGCAAATTGAGTAAAAATTGGTGAATTCACATTGCAATCATCTCTTCTAGCTAAAATCTTTCTCTATTTAATGTTTATTATCTAACTATATTATATATCTGCTTATCTAATATGTTTGTATCATACAGTCTATCTAAAATCTATTTATCAATCTATTGCTCTTTCTAGTATCTAATCTATTATATATGTCTTTATGTGTGTTTCAGTCTGCCGTCTAATATCTACCTACAGATGAAGCCAAGTTGCACTTCACAAATAAAAGCTTCTTCATGAAAATTTCTTTCAGAAAGTTATCTCCCTTAAGAGGATTAAGATAACAGCCTACAAGGCATTGATCAATGTAATTTTAGGTGTGAAATTACACTTTTTTGATATCAGGTGTCAGGTGTCAGGGTATCTGAAAATATTTGATCATTGTTGGCTGCATGATGCTTTGGCCAATCTTTTGGCAGACAACCATCTCACCCCATACTCCCATACACAGGAGTGCTCACTCCGCCGAGCAATTATGCATTTGCTATGGGAAAGCAGCTACCTAGCACATTGGCCAATGGCTTATCTCATGAGAAACAATGCAATTGGTAGTCCGTAATAGGATATGCCTGATTAACATTTCTCCCGACCATCAGATGGGTGGCATCCTCATACACTTTAGACTGTCTTCCGAATTCATCAATATTGATTCAATTGGCTATAGTCTAATATACATGGTTGCCTTTATCTGTGTTAGGGTCAGCACACACAGCGAGTAATACAGAGCGAGTGTAATGCAATAGAAAATCACATTCCACTTAGACCAATATTACTCTATGGAGCCGCTCCCATGAGTGATAATTTTCTCAGCCCTAATCGGACCGAGAAAACAGTCGCAGCATGCTGCGGGTGGAATACGGTTTTGTTCCACTCGCACCCATTTAAGTCTATGGGAGGAGAGAAACATCGCATTGCACTCGCATTACACCAGTGTAACACAAGAGCAGTGTGATTCTCGCATCAGGTGGCAACGGAGGAGATAGGGAGATAAATCCCTCTCTCCCCTCCGCAGCGCCGGCCCGCCTCTCCGCAAGTGTGGTCTGATCGCACGATCGGACCACAGTCGCATGACACTCGGAAGACACTCGGATCCCGCTGTGCTGCGAGTGTGAGCCGAGTGTCATGCGAGGACTCGCATTAATCCCCGTGTGGCCTCAGCCTTAAGGTACACTTCTCTATATCTCTATCTATCTATCTGTCTGGCTGGCTGTCTTTCTATCTATCTTTCTAATTGGACTAATAAGATAAACCACGCTTTTTAATTCAAATGGAAGAAATATTAAACAGTTCCATCAGGGCATTGCTGTTTAATGTTTTTGCAATTTTAAAAAATATACAAAGATATCAGCTAGTAAATTATGTATGTGGAGTATCAGACATTTTTTTATTTATCTATCATTTACTTATCATTTTTTTTCTAAAGAATGTTTACAAAAAAATTTACAATAATTAATAGATGCGAAGTAATGGAATTCTCAGAAGTCTTCTTTTAGCCTCAATCATTAGTGACTATATCCTTTTTCCTCTTAATGTTATTTATGATTACGATTCTCAGTAATGTTTTATGTCCCTACTCTTCAGGAGAATAATGAATATGAACCAAAAACCTGTTTTAAAAGGTAATATAAAGCTGTAGAGGCATCTTCAGATCCTATGCTGTGTATTTCACTCTTTCATTCAGTATCTAATAGTCTGGTAATTAAAGGGATTGTCTATCACTAGGACAACCCCTTCTCAATCTGCATGCTTCCACCAATTAAAATAAAAAAAGCCTATACTCGCATCCCGTGCCGTTACAGCAGTGTCAGGGCTTGTATGAGGTTGTGATGTCACGCGAGCCCCTGTGCCCAGTCACTGGCGGCTTCTCTTTCCCGCATTTGGACAATTGAGTTAATCCACAGGAAGTAAGCGGCAGCCGCGGCTCTCAGTTCCTGTTGATCTGTAATAACCTGCATTAACAGCACCTTAATAACAGAATTTTTGTGTATTCTTCTTACAAGAAGCTCTACATTGCTCTAGAATCACTGCGTTGAGAAACACGTGATGGTGTCTCCGCAGTGGTGGATGTTGATCTCCCTAAGGTCAACCATCCTTGCTCACATAGTCTTTTACTAGGCAATGTCCCACTAGCCAGATTCCTACTCCACACTGATGAGGGGCAAATACCCCGAAACGGCTGTCTGTGGATGGATAACATGTTTGGCATAGGTGGTCTCCTTGACTGGAGACTGCCCTTCCCGTGGTTGTTCCTTCCTGGTGAAAGACCTGGCTAGTTTCCTGCCAGTGTTGAGAAACATGTGATGGTGTCTCCGCAGGCCTTCTTGCTTTGAATATTTCCAAGGGGGTATTGCTCTAGAATCACTGCGTTGAGAAACACGTGATGGTGTCTCCGCAGTGGTGGATGTTGATCTCCCTAAGGTCAACCATCCTTGCTCACATAGTCTTTTACTAGGCAATGTCCCACTAGCCAGATTCCTACTCCACACTGATGAGGGGCAAATACCCCGAAACGGTTGTCTGTGGATGGATACCATGTTTGGCATAGGTGGTCTCCTTGACTGCCCTTCCTGTGGTTGTTCCTTCCCGGTGAAAGACCTGGCTAGTTTCCTGCCAGCGTTGAGAAACATGTGATGGTGTCTCCGCAGGCCTTCTTGCTTTGAATTCTTCTTACAAGAAGGACAGATTAATATTATTATGCATTGCTAATGTGGTGCCCCTGAGTGTCAAGTGCCACAGGGTACTACAACTAACCCCGGATTTCTGGAAGACCAGTGCCGGTAAACACCACAACACACACACAAATCTACGCCCTTTCCCCAGACTGGGTGACAGGCTAGAGACAGAACTGATGGATGGCCACCTATTGGTCGGGACTCATTCAATCCACTAGTCAGAAACCTGGGAGGAGGGGCTAGTCAGTGGAATGATGGGAGATGGACATCTTGTCAGACATTCAGTCAGTAAGATGTGAAGTCAGTAAGACGTTCAGTGAGAAGTCAGTGCACAGATGGAAAGTGTAAAGTGACTGAGAAAAAGGAGTACAGTTGCCAGAGACAGTACGGTACGAGTACTCACTGCACCGCGCATCGGCGGGGTACAAAACCCTAGTTAGGAAGATTCTTCCTACACCTCTGCAACTATATACTACAACCACCATCATCCTCCCCTGGGGCCTAGCTCTACTCGCGGAGATCCATCACATCTAAGCTGCTTAATACCACCAGCCCAAGCAGAGAGAGACTTTGCAGCAGCGGCTTTCCCCATATAGCTGCATACCGCAAGTGGCGTCACGAAAAACACTTTATTTTATTTTTATTCCCTTGCACAAAATTCCCCTTTAAGTGACCCCCAGGGTTATGGAATCGGGCAACAGCCACCCGTGATACGTCCCAGTGAATACTAGGCCCAGGACCGAGTACCTCAAAGCTCTGGCGTGCATCAGCTATATAGCACCAACTTATCCCACAGCGTTTTCCCCCTCAGTATGTCTTTGGACTGTGGGAGGAAACCCAAGCAAACAGGGAGAAAATACAAACTCCTGGGAGATATTGTCCTTGGTGGAATTCAAAACCAGGACCTCAAAGCAACAGCGCTAACCACTGAATCACTATGCTGCCCTAATACACTTATGTCCTAATTTTTCTACTGAAGAGAAATACTGAAAAATACCTAAATCAAAGCTTATGTATCAGGACTAGGACACACGATGAGTAAAACGGAGCAAATGGAATGCAATAAAAAAAAAATCACATTCCATTTGGACCAATGTTTCTCTATGGGGTTGCTCCCATGTGCAATATTTTTCTCAGCCCTATTCAGAATGAGAAAACAATCGCAGTATGCTGCAGGTGGAATTCGATTAGTTTTCACTCGCGCCCATACAAGTTTATGGGTGCGAGAGAGACATTGCACTGCACTTGCATTACACCGAAGTGCAGAGCGATATACAAAGGAGATGAGGAAATTAATGCCTCCCTCTCCTCCACAGCTGTGATCTGATCCTGCGATCAGATCACAGTTGCATGACACTCGGACCATGCTCGCATCAGAGCGGGAGGCAAGGGTCATTACCATATTGTATCTGATGCTCTTGCAAAGCATGCTAAATGGTTGTGTATCCTTAACATGAGAGAGAGAGAGTCTACTTCGGCATTATTGAGAATCACATATTTATGAAATTTCAACAAAGCTGGTAAATGGAGTCTGTTAGCCAAAATCTTGCAATACATGACTCCATCTGGTAAATTTCAATTTCAAAAAATATGCTCATGTAGAGGATTAGTGACATCTTCAGATCCTACAGTGTATATTCCACTTTTTCATTCAGTGTCTGATATCTGGCAATTTAGACCTGGCCATGTCATTGGCTGAAAACTTCCCAGTGTTTCTCAATAGCAGGAATCTGAAAATGTGTTCTAGTGAAAACTGGAAGAAGAAAATCATTCTATTAGAGAGAAGAAAAACAAAGTACTATTTTGTGCAATAATGTAAGGGACACATGTGTTACCTATATTGTATCATCTGTCTTACCGGAGCATAATGTTCTCCCCCCAGAAAACTGGCCCAGAAGGAATTAAGGCCAGTAATAAACAGTTCTGCTATTATATCCATGCATCATTGTGCTAGGCCTTCCTGATAATATGCTGGAATGAAACTGACCTTGAAGAGGCTAACACAATGTTGAAGAGTCTCAATTTATTCTTTCATCAGAATACAACATGATTCCACGTATTAAAAAGATTAAAAGTCTAAATTCTAATAATATGATGACGTGGGCCAAAAAAGATAGTTACAACTGGTCTGGAACAAGCAATGCTATCTTATACTAATATCTTAGGCAGATATAGTGGGGAAAATAAGTATTTGATACACTGCCGATTTTGCAAGTTTTCCCACCTATAAAAAATGGAGAGGTCTGTAATTTTTATTATAAGTACACTTCATCTGTGACAGACAGAATCCCCCAAAAATCCCTTTGTATGATTTTGAAATAATTAATTAGCATTTTATTGCATGAAATAAGAATTTGATACAATAGAAAAACAGAACGTAATATTTGGTACAGAAAACTCTGTTTGCAATTACAGAGGTCAGACGTTTCCTGTAGTTCTTGACCAGATTTGCACACACTGCAGCAGGGATTTTGGCCGACTCCCCCATACAGATCTTCTCCAGATCTTTCAGGTTTTGGGTCTGTCTCTGGGCAAAATTGAGTTTCAGCTACTGTATATCCATATATTTTCTATTGGCTTCTATTGAGCTAAGCCAATCCAAGACCTGAAATGCTTCTTACGGAGCCACTCCTTAGTTGTCCTGGCTCTGTGTTTCTGATCATTGTCGTGATCAAAGACTCATCTCCAATACTCTTACTGAGGGAAAGAGTCTGTTAGCCAAAATCTTGCAATACATAACTCCATCTGTCCACCCTTCAATGCGGTACAATGGTCCTATCCCATTTGAAGAAAAGCAACTACAAAGTATTATATTTCCACCCCCATGCATCACGATTAGGACGGTGTTCTGGGGGTTGTACTCATCCTTCTTCCTCTAATCCCGGCGAGTGGAGTTGATACCAACAAGTTCTATTTTGGTCTCATTTGACCACATCACTTTCTCCCATGCCTCCTCTGGGTCATCCAAATGGTCATTGGTGAACTTTAAACGAGCCTAGACATGTGCTGGTGTGAGCAGGGGAACCTACGTGGCCAGCAGGATTTTAATCCATGATGATGTGGTGTGTTACTAGCAGTAATCTTTGAAACTGTGGTCTCTTCAGGTCATTGACCAAATCCTCCCGTGTAGTTCTTGGCTGATTCCTGACCTTTCCAAGAATCATCCTTACCCCACGAAGCAAGTTCAAGCATGGAGCCCGAGACCGAGTAATATTTACAGTCATCTTGTTTTTCTTCCATTTTATATAATTGCTCCAACAGTTGTTGCCTTCTCACCAACCTGCTTGCCTGAAGCCCATCATAGCCTTGTGCAGGTGTACAATTTTGTCCCTGGTGTCTTTAGACAGTCTTGGCCATTGTGGAGAGGTTGGAGTGTGATTGATTATGTGGACAGGTGTCTTTTATACAGGTAATGAGTTCAAACAGGTGCATTTAATACATGTAATGAGTGTAGAGCAGGAGGGCTTCTTAAAGAAAAAGTAACAGGTCTGTGAGAGCCAGGATTCTTTCTTGTTAGTAGATGATCAAATCCTTATTCATGCAATAAAATGCAAATTAATTATTTTAAAATCATACAATATGATTATCTGGAGTCATCATCTGAAGGGAAAAACAGTGACTGGAGCTAGATCAGATCACTACTCTTTAATCATTTAGATGCCATTGTCAATCACTGACAGCAAGATTTAAATGGAGTGATTACTAGACCCCCATGGTTGCTGTGTTAGTTGTCCTATGAAGCTTTGTAACATGAAGAAAAGTCCCCTTAAAACTATAATATTTTCTTTGAAATGCATAAAAAATGCATATTGCACAAAATATTAGTTTGAATGGGTTTTTTTCATGTCTCTTTCACAGTCCTTTAGCAATTGATGATTTTTGGCACACTAAAGGGGGCTTTACACGCTACGATATCGTTAATGTTTGGTCGCCGGAGTCAAGTTGTTAGGGACGCACATCCGGCATCATTAACGATATTGCAGCGTGTAATACTTACCAGCGACCTTAGGCAACCTCAAAAATGGTGAAAATCGTTCACCATGGAGAGGTCGTCCCAAAGTCAAAAATCGGTAAGGGTTGTTTTGCGTTGTGGTTCATCGCTCATGCGGCAGCACACATCGCTATGTGTGACACCGCAGAAGCGAGGAACGCTCCTTACCTGCCGCCGGCCCCAATGAGGAAGGAAGGAGGTGGGCGGGATGTTACGTCCTGCTCATCTTCGCCCCTCTGCTTTGATTGGCCGGCCGCTTGGTGACGTTGCGGTGACGTCGCTGTGATGCCGAACGTCCCTCCCCCTTGAAGGAGGGATTGTTCGGCAGTCACAGCGCCGCCGCCGACCAGGTAAGTATGTTTTACGCTGAGTAATGATAATGTTCGCTACGGGAGCGATCACAAACAATCGCATGCGCGACGGGGGAGGGTACTTACACGGTCGCTATCGCTAGAAATTGCTAGCGATATCGCTACCGTGTAAAGCCCCCTATAGTCTTATGAAGACCAACTACAAGCCATCATTTACACAATATACTATAGAACAAGCAATCAAAGAATTGCATTTTCAAACCCTCTACGGGGGGCTTTACACGCAACGACATCGCTAACGAGATGTCGTTGGGGTCACGGAATTTGTGACGCACATCCGGCCTCATTAGTGACGTCAATGCGTGTGAAACGTACGAACGACCACTAACGATCAATTACTCACCTAATCGTTGATCGTTGACACGTCGTTCTAATCCCAAATATCGTTGCGGTTGCAGGACGCAGGTTGTTCGTCGTTCCTGAGGCAGCACACATCGCTACGTGTGACACCCCAGGAACGAGGAACAACACCGTACCTGCGTCCTCCAGCAACGAGGTGGGCGCGTCTTTCTTTCGGCTGCTCTCCGCCCCTCCGCTTCTATTGGACGGCTGCCGTGTGACGTCACTGTGACGCAGCACGAACCGCCCGCTTAGAAAGGAGGCGGTTCGCCGGCCACAGCGACGCTGCTAGGCAGGTAAGTATGTGTGATGGTGACTAACGATATTGTGCGCCACAGGCAGCGATTTGCCCGTGAGGCACAACCGATGGGGGCGGGTGCGATCGGCAGCGACATCGCTAGCGATGTCGCTGCATGTAAAGTGGCCTTAAGAAAGCAATAAAATAAAGTAAAAGATATACAAATATCTTTTTCTTCCTTTACAAATTTCTAAATTTGCTTGATCCATTAATTTGTAAATATATATATGCTATATACCTAATGATACAATTTAATGGCATCTTATCCATTCAGCCCCGTGAAATCAATAGTTTGCCATACATTTACTGTAGAAAAAATGCTGTAAAAACAAGACCCAAAAATTATATTTTTTTTCAGCATTTTTCAGTACATTGTATGGTAAAATGAAGATGACATTGGAAGCTACAACTCGTCATAAAGAAAACAAGATCTGATATTGCTATATCAATGGAAAAATAAAAAAGTTACAGCTCTTGGAAAAGGGGAAGAAAATCCAAAACCCCAAAAACAAAAAAATCGGTCAGTCCTGTAAGCTGACCACACACGTTAATTGGCTGTTCGCTGGTTTCGCCTATCTTTCAGCTATCAGCCATTTTGTCAAGCTTTCACATATGCAGGAGCACTTGTTCTCTATGAGTGAATGAAAAGATTGGCAGTCCAAAATCAGACATGCCAAATGGATATCACCGTATTTGCCTCGACAATAAATTGTCTGGGCCTCCCACACACATTAGAATGTCGGCTGAACCCATTAGTATTGCTGGCTTTGGTTGACATTAGTCTACTATGTATGGGGGCACAGAAATGTACAAAAAAATTCTACGGAGAACAGATGAGGCAGTTTAAACAAAAAAAAGAAAGGAGGGCATCACATATGATATAAAAAGCATAGTGGCAAAACACAGCTGCTCAACAGTATATAAAGAAGTCAGTCCAGGGAAGTTATGTAATGACAACATTTAAAGGGACATAAAAAATAATAAATAATAATTAGTGACCAGAAAATATGTAAACAAGAAAAACATAAAATGCATGAGCAGATAAATTAAGGGTGCTTTACACGTTGCGATCACCGTTTTGGAACAATTTTGCGATCGTTGATCGTTGCTCATTGGTGTCACACGCTGCGATGTCGCTACCGGTGCCAGATGTGTGTGACTCGCCCACCCCAGGGCTATGGGACACCCGGTGCTGGGCCGGACTAGTCCGGAGGTAGTCAGTGGTGGCGGGGCCCGGCTCCGTGGCCCTGGTGGGTGTCAGTTTAAATATGTGGCTGATGACTTGGTGATGAATAAAGTTTGTGTTCGTGACGCCACCTGTGGTATGCGGCTATTAAGCCGCCGCTGCTGTGTAAGGCCTCCGGGGTGATGATATGGCAGCAATGATGGTACTGCTCCCCACAGGTGGAGCAATGCCCCGGGGCACACTGTTGGTGCTCGTGAGTTTCAAGTTCTTTACTCACACGTCCTGGTATGTGCACACTGGTGCCCTCAGACGACTGGAACCCACTGTCAGGGACCTCCGCCGTTTCTGGGTGATTCTTGGAGTAAATACCGGTACCCTTCTCTCTAAGGTGTCTCTGTCTTCAGCTGTCTTCCTAAGCCTAGCTCTTTTAGGATGAACCTGCTCGGCCTCCACTACAGCCTCCAGGCTGGGGGGTCACCTGTCGGATGATTCTCCCTTTTCTAGAGGTTCTGCTGTGGGCTGTGGCCCGGGGAGTTTACAACTTTCCCTGGGCCTCGGTTTTTACTGTTTGGAGATGATTTTGCACTCCTCCGGTTTCTAGGGACCGTCCCCTGTTGCAGCTTGATCCCTCCACCGATGTTCCTGTGGAGCAGGCCACCACAGCTCTACAGCTATCCGTGGCCCTGGAATCCCTTCTGTTCTCTGCTTGGTATCACCTGGACCCTCTGAGTCCCAGGATCTTCACCAGGAAGCGTCTCTTTCTTCTTCTCAGCTCCTGACTGACTTGGAGCTCTCTTTCCTTCTCTCCTTCTCGTCTGCCTCCTGCAGACCTCCTCCTCCTTCCCCACTCTCTCTCCTTCTTCTGTTGCTTTCTCTGTGCGGACACTCTGAGCTCACAGAGCTCCTTTCTCTTTCACAGCTACATGCTGGCTCCTCACTCTCTCACTCTCTGAGGTAAACTGAAACTCTGACCTTCCTTTCCTTGACTGCTCTCTGGTGGCTCCTCCCACCTCCCCAGTTGCTAAGCTGTACCCTATAGGAGCAGGGATGGGTCTTACGGCCCCTACCAGCATGCAGCATGGGAGGGTTACTGCCACTGTCCCTGGTCCCAGTATGTACCTAACAATGGGTGTTGTGTAGATTTACCAGGGGACCGGTGTTCACTCCCTTCCTCACCCAGAATGGGGCATCACACCGCTGGATGGGGTGCAATGTCCTGTGGCGACGGAAGCCTCAGGGGCGCCACATGTGTCACTAAAGACGTGACCCCGACGATGTATCAGTAGCGATGTCGCAGCGTGTAAAGTACCCTTTAGTTTAATAGGCCACCCAGCTCCAAACTGTGGGGTGTAACAATAGCATATTGGGGTAATAGTATTGACTGGAGTAATAGTATACCCCAGCATACTAATCCACCAGGTATCAGAGAAATGCTTTTAGGGCAATAGAGACATCACAACATGGAGCATGCACAAAACAATGCTATGCAAAAGAAATCAAGCACTTGTGGCTTTAGCATATTATGATGTGCAATGCACCAAGTGACAGAATGTAGTGAAATGAAGGATACATGGCCAGATCATAAGAAGAAAAAATATATACCTGGACAGAGAGGACCTGCATGCACATGTGACGCCAAACCCCGACGCGCACGTTTGAGTGTATGTCCTGTAAGCTGACCACGCACATTAATTGGCTGTTGGCTGGTTTGGCCTATCTTTCAGGTATTAACCATCTTGTCTAGCTTTCACATATACAGGAGCACTTGCTCTCTATGAGAGAATGAAAAGATCGGCACTCTGAAATCAGACATGCCAGATGGATATTATCTTCCTCAACAATAAATTTTCTGGGCCACCCACACACATTAGAATGTAGGCTGAACCCATCGATATTGCTAGCTTTAGCTGACATTAGTCTACTATGTATGGGGCCTTAAGGCCGGAGTCACACTGCGAGTGACTCGTGTGCATCTCACATTGCTTCACCCGACACGGCCGCACACTCTCCTGACAGGAGTGGGCCGGCTGCATGTATTTCTATGCAGCTGAGACGCTATTGTCTGGAGAGTGTGTAGCCAAACCGGGTGATGTGATGCGAGACACTTGCAAGTGTGACTCCGGCCTAAGACTAGTTTTCCTGAAAGATTTCAACCACTACTGTTAGAGGTATACAGACTAATTAAAGGGGTGGCCCACTAATCGGACAAACCTTTCTCAATTTGAAATTTCCCTTTTTAAAATAATAAAACCTATACTCACCTTCAATGCCAATACCATTCCTATGGTGCTAGCACTCGCTTTCCAGGCATCGTGCACTAGTGTGTTGTCATGTGATCCCAGCGGCCTATCTGAAGCCGCCTCACTCTCCTCGCCTTCAAACAAATTGTTTACATCCAGCACTACTGCACCCTCACTTCCTGAAGGCAGGGAGAGTGAAGTGCCCGCTGATTGGCCAAAGGACTCGCGTGATGTAAGACTGTTATGCAATCGCTGGGAGAGACAGTGTCGTCACCTCTGGATCAGTGCCGTTTCCAGAAGAGTGTATAGGTTTTATTATTTTAAAAGGAGGGAAAATTCGGATTGAAAAGGGGTTGGCCAAGTAGTGGACTGTATTCAAATGTATTGAAATACAGTGTATAATGAGTCTACCTAATATTTTCAAGAATGATCAGCATCACATATGCTAATAAGGTAGGACTAGTCCAGCCTGTATGTTTTAAGCTTCCCTTCCCGGGCATCGTAGACAGCACTCCCTATTATGATAGCTCCATTGTAGAGTTTCTCAAACATGCCCAAACAATATTATCAGAGTTAAGCAATCGACAACCATACCACTAAATCA
The DNA here is from genome assembly GCF_048569485.1 of Anomaloglossus baeobatrachus. NCBI lineage: Eukaryota > Metazoa > Chordata > Amphibia > Anura > Aromobatidae > Anomaloglossus > Anomaloglossus baeobatrachus. The sequence goes on from NC_134354.1 coordinate 672,486,529, forward strand.
GCGGACCCGGCGGTACCGGACCGGTATACGAAGAGAAGCCAGCACCATTGGCAGGGGCCTTTTGAATCCCGGCAAGGCTTGGAGTCGCCGTGAATTTGCCAAATCCGTCAGTGAAGGGGACCTCCGGGGTCTCCAAACAGTCAAGTCCCGATAGAAGGCAACCGTCCAACCGTGAAGGGGAGACACCACCGCCAAGGGCAACCGTTTCCCAGGGCCAGCGCCTGCGGGCAAAAAGGGGCTCCTCCGGCCCATATCCAAGTCGGGGAGCGGGTTACCGGTGGGAACCCATCGCTACCAACATTACACATAGGTGCAGGGAGAGACAGTCGCCACTAACCTACGGGAAAGAAGCAACCGCAGCCGTCTGGGGGACCCGTCCATCCAGCCGTGTGTTTTACCGAGAACTGTGTCATAGTCTCAGGCTGAGTGAGTACCTCCGTGCCGTGCGGCACAGCGCTGCCCCTATGACCCTGCACCTCATCCAGGCCCCGCAACCTGCCTGCCATCCATCCCTACCCCATCACCGGGCCCCGGGACACCCAACCCTTACCCACGGAGGGGAGAAATAACAACTCAGCTGCTCCCTGTCACCGCTCCCGGGATCCCCGTTCAGAGCAGCGGTGGTGTCCACACAATCACCACAGCCGTGGGTGGCGTCACGGGCAATAAATCCCAAAAACCAATCCCCTTTTCACTCACGGGCGAGGAGCGCCGCTCGAGTCCCCGGGATCCGGCCCATCGCTCGAGCCACCGAGCAACGGCAGTAGCAGCCGGACCCAAGCAGTGGGAGAGAGCAGCGTCCCCTCATCCGCCCGCGACAACTTGGCGTCACGAACAGGATCTTACCGCTCTGCCGTCTGGTAGAGGTGCGCCTTGTTACCGCCGGAGGTGTCCGGCCGAAAAATTTCAGAAACCTCCATCTTTGGCGCGAAAAGTTCCCGCTCGAGCATCTCCTCGAGTATTGGAGGCGCGAAGGCCAAAACCCCGCCCCCGGTAGAGGAGGAGCCGGAAAGAGGCTAGGGGGACGAAATGGCGACTGGTCGCATGTAGCCGCGGCTATAAAAGCAGGGACGCCAGGACTCTGCAGCCATCTTGTTCCTGGGAGAGGCTGCCAACAAGATGTTTATGCAGTCCCGTAGCACCGTAGCCCCCGCGCCTGGAACCACGGCGTGGGTGGAGATCCGGACCGCGCAGCTCTACCAGAGGCTGCAGGTCAAGATGCAGCTCCTCATGGAGGAGTGGGAGACCGACATGGCGGAGGTCATAGCGGCCGTGCGGAGACGCGAGGAGGAAGCTGCGGAAGGGAGGGTGAGTGACCCACGCCCCGATGCCCTTGAAGGGCCGGTCATCGCGGCTGCGGGACCCGGTCTAAACCCTCTCACCCTGCTGCCTCCCTCGCCACCCGTCCCGGAAGCCGTGGCCCCGCCACTAGGCCCGCTGCCAACCCTACCGGTAGCGATACCCCGCATGCCCGCCCCGGCGGGCCGACCTGTAGCCGGAGCCTGTAGCCGACCGGAGGTGCTGCCGTGAAAAGCCCCGAAGCCCGAACCGGAGGTGTCCCCCAAGAAATCCCCTGAGCCGGAGCCAGTGGACCACCCCGTAAAGAAGGCCCAGCAGCGGAAAGCCCCTGTGCCCATCCCCCACACCTCGGCTGAGGTTGCGCCGGGTTGTCGCTGCAAGGCGGCGTCCAAGGCCAAGTCATCGCGGGACCTTCCGCCCAGATCAACAGCAGTGGGCAGTGTACAACAGGTCTCGCGGGGCCCGACCCGTGCGCCGGAGCTCGCAGCAGAACCATATTGGGACAGGGAGCCTACACCGTTGGGCTCGGAGATCGCGGAAAGGGAGAAGAAGAAGGCGGAACTGGTGGCCCGTACAATCAGGGAGAAGGAGAACCTGAGGCAGGCGACCTTCCGAGTCCGGGGCTCCCTGTATGAAGGGCAGGTGAGGCGATTTGATGTCCGCCGGGGCTTTGGTTTTATATACGAACCGGGCCTGGAGGCCGAAGTTTTCATAGCCCGGTGGGATGTAAATGCTCACCTGCCAGAGGAACACCCCGGTCGTAACCTGATGCCGGGTGACTTGGTTCAGTACACCCGGCATTGTGGGGAGAGGGAGTGGTTCGCGCTAGATGCGAAGCTGAGGGGCAGCCAGGAGGCCCGTGTGAGCACCGCGCCCCTTCCCCAAAGTGATGCCGAGGACTCTGAGTAGGGCAGCGGAGCACCGTTGTCACCGTCCCCGTTGGGACCATCTGTGTGTGTTTTAAAGTTTAAAGTTTTGAAAGTGGTGGAGAATGAAAATGAAAATGATTAAGCAAAGTTAACCTGATTGTCTGCTTGATTGAACCAGTCGTTGCCGGCACCGTTGTCCCCGTGGGGACCGTCTGAAAGTTGCGTAAGGGACTCCTTACGGACAAGCCCGTGAACTTGCAGGGCAACCACAAACTTGTGGAATGTAAATAAAAATGTTTGTTATGGCTTACCGTTACCGCCTCCGGAGAGGCAGGTTGGAGGAAGGGCCCGCAGTGGAGCAGGCTGGGGCCCAGCCACCACCAGAACCAGTGGCGATCCTCTGGAGGGGAAGGACAGATGCCGCTCGGGTAACTTGGTGCAGGACTGGGGTCAAGGGGTGCCGCCTGTTTTCTTAGGGGCAGCATCAGGGCCAGGTTGCTTGGGTGGGAGAGAGCGGAAGCCGTAACCGTTAACCGTTTGCAACGTTTTAAGAAAAGTGCCTCCCGTTGTGGGATGAAATTAGTATAATTGTATGTGTTACCGTTTTTCTTATCTTTTTGCAGAAAAATAAAACCGGTGATGGACGGGCAGCCCGCGGATGGTCTGCATTTTGCTAAGGGGGAATGTGTCGCCCTGGACAAGCCAGGGGCCACAGGTAACACCACCACCACACCTCACACTCTCTGTAGGCACATCGAAGTCAAAACACAAAATCCTCGTTGCCTTCCCCAGGGGCTGATGTCCACACCAGGGGGTGGAGCCAGGCGGTTGGTCTCCACCCACCAAGGAGTTCACAGTCCTGGAGGCGGGAAAACCAAGCAGAACAGTGGGGAGTTAAGAGTTGGGAAGAGGAAGTGAGAGGAGCTGAGTGGGAGAGGAGCAAATGTGAGGAGAGGAGAAAAGTAGCAAACAACTGCCTGACGGAGTCCGGGTGTGTGGCCCGGACAGAACAGCAAGGTTGGCAGACGGTGGTGACCGTCTGCAGTGGAGGCTGATTGGAGTTTGCCGTAAGGACCGTGGACGGGTGGTGACCCGGCGGTACCGGACCAGTATACGAAGAGAAGCCAGCACCATTGGCAGGGGCCTTTCGGATCCCGGCAAGGCTTGGAGTCGCCGTGAATTTGCCAAATCCGTCAGTGAAGGGGACCTCCGGGGTCTCCAAACAGTCAAGTCCCGATAGAAGGCAACCGTCCAACCGTGAAGGGGAGACACCGCCACCGCCAAGGGCAACCGTTTCCCAGGGCCAGCGCCTGCGGGCAAAAAGGGGCTCCTCCGGCCCATATCCAAGTCGGGGAGCGGGTTACCGGTGGGAACCCATCGCTACCAACATTACACATAGGTGCAGGGAGAGACAGTCGCCACTAACCTACGGGGAAGAAGCAACCGCAGCCGTCTGGGGGACCCGTCCATCCAGCCGTGTGTTTTACCGAGAACTGTGTCATCGTCTCAGGCTGAATGAGTACCTCCGTGCCGTGCGGCACAGCGCTGCCCCTGTGACCCTGCACCTCATCCAGGCCCCTCAACCTGCCTGCCATCCATCCCTACCCCATCACCGGGCCCCGGGACAACCAACCCCTACCCACGGAGGGGAGAAATAACAACTCAGCTGCTCCCTGTCACCGCTCCCGGGATGCCCGTTCAGAGCAGCGGTGGTGTCCACACAATCACCACAGCCGTGGGTGGCGTCACGGACAATAAATCCCAAAAACCAATCCCCTTTTCACTCACGGGCGAGGAGCGCCGCTCGAGTCCCCGGGATCCGGTCCATCGCTCGAGCCACCGAGCAACGGCAGTAGCAGCCGGACCCGAGCAGTGGGAGAGCGCAGCGTCCCCTCCTCCGCCCGCGACAATGTCGTTGGGGTCACGGTATTTGTGACGCACATCCGGCGCCGTTAGCGACATCGCAGCATGTGACAGGCTGGAGCGACCTTAAACGATCGCAACAAAGACAAAAATCGTTTGTTTTGGAGAGGTAATTTAATAACAAAAAATCATTGTCAGGTAAGTAGCGATGTTGGTCGTCGTTCCTGCGGCATCACACATCGCTATGTGTGACACCGCAGGAGCGACGAACATCTCCTTACCTCCGTCCACCAGCAATGCGGAAGGAAGGAGGTGGGCGGGATGTTACGTCCTGCTCATCTCCGCCCCTCCGCTTCTATTGGCCGGCCGTTTAGTGATGTCGCGGTGACGCCGAACGCACTTCCCCCTTGAGGGAGAGATTGTTCGGCAGTCACAGCGACGTCGCTGAACAGGTAAGTGCGTGTGACGCTGCCTTAGCGATAATGTTCGCTACGGCAGCGATCATCACATATCGTTACAACGACGGGGGCGGGTGCTATCGCAATTGCTAGCGATGTCTCAGCGTGTAAAGTACCCCATATACTTATATACTTGAACAATGAAAAGAGATATACTTTTGCTCTGTGAGTAGTATTCAGGCAGAATTCACATACATACTATATTTGCCTAAGGTCAGTTTCATACATCCCAGTTTCACAGTTTGTGGACGGATAGTGATTTTCGGACCAAACAGGTCTGCCGACACCAAGTCAACAGTCTCATTCAGATTGGGCACACACTCATTGAGTAGAAATACTTTAACTGCATTAGTGGATCATTACATACAGACCACATAATGGAACCAATGGAAATTTTGATACATTTTTCTGCTGTATACCAATAAGTGTCAACAAGTATTGTGTGGCCTATGCAGATTTGTGCAACCTTAAGGCTATGTGCGCACGTTGCGTAATTACATGCAGTTACGCTGCGCTTTGTAGCGCAGCGTAACTGCATGCATCCTGCGTCCCCTGCAAAATCTATGAAGATTATGCAGGAGCCGTGCGCACGTGGCGTCTTAGAGCGCAGCGCTTCGGCTGCTGCCCGAAGCGCGTGTTCTAAGAAGTGATATGTCACTTCTTCCGTGCGCTTTGCCTGCAGCTCCTGCTCTGTCTATGAGGGGAGCTGCAGGCAGAGCGCATGGAATCGGCTTTTTTTTTTTTTCACTACGGACATTTTCTGCAGCGATTTGAAGCGCACGTGTGCTCTTCAGATCGCTGCAGAAATTTCTGCAGTGACTGTACGCAACATGCGCACATAGCCTTATACTGTATATTTTTTGGTGCTTTATATACACATCGAGCTAATAAAATTGGCAGAAACCAAGCTACACTAACCTCCTAGATAAGAGAAAACCAAGACATTTAACCTATTACTGCTATGTCCTGTCTCTGTCAGCACCAGATAAAAAAAAATACCATTGTTAAAGGAGTATTCCCATCTCCAAGATCCTATCCCAATATGTACACTGTGTGCAGAATTATTAGGCAAATGAGTATTTTGATCACATGATACTTCTTATACATGTTGTCCTACTCCAAGCTGTATAGGCTTGAGAACCAACTACCAATTAAGTAAATCAGGTGATGTGCATCTCTGTAATGAGGAGGGGTGTGGTGAAATGATATCAACACCCTATATATGGTGTGCTTAATTATTAGGCAATTTCCTTTCCTTTGGCAAAATGGGTCAGAAGATTTGACGGGCTCTGAAAAGTCCAAAATTGTGAGATGTCTTGTAGAGGGATGCAGCAGTCTTGAAATTGCCAAACTTTTGAAGCATGATCACCGAACAATCAAGCGTTTCTTGGCAAATAGCCAACAGGGTCACAAGAAGCGTGTTGGGCAAAAAAAGGTGCACAATAACTGCCCATAAATTGAGGAAAATCAAGCGTGAAGCTGCCAAGATGCCATTTGCCACCATTTTGGCCATATTTCAGAGCTGCAACATTACTGGAGTATCAAAAAGCACAAGGTGTGCCATACCCAGGGACATGGCCAAGGTAAGGAAGGCTAAAAAATGACCACCTTTGAACAAGAAACATAAGAAAAAATGTCAAGACTGGGCCAAGAAATATCTTAAAGACTGATTTTTGTCAGGTTTCATGGACTGATGAAATGAGAGTGACTCTTGATGGGCCAGATGGATGGGCCAGAGGCTGGATCAGTGCAGAGAACTACACTCCGACTCAGACGCCAACAAGGTGGAGGTGGAGTACTGGTATGGGCTGGTATCATCAAAGATGAACTTGTGGGACCTTTTCGGGTTGAGGATGAAGTGAAGCTCAACTCCCAGACCTACTGCCAGTTTCTGGAAGACAACTTCTTCAAGCAGTGGTACAGAAAGAAGTCGGTATCGTTCAAGAAAAACATGATTTTCATGCAGGACAATGCTCCATCACATGCATCCAACTACTCCACAGCGTGGGTGGCCAGTAAAGGTCTAAAAGATGAAACAATAATTACATGGTCCCCTTGTTCACCTGATCTGAACCCCATAAAGAACCTGTGGTCCCTCATAAAATGGAGGGAAAACAGTACACCTCTCAGAACAGTGTCTGGGAGGCTGTGGTGGCTGCTGCACGCAATGTTGATCGTAAACAGATCAAGCAACTGACACAATCTATGGATGGTAGGCTGTTGAGTGTCATCATAAAGAAAGGTGGTTATATTGGTCACTAATTTTTTGGGGTTTTGTTTTTGCATGTCAGAAATGTTTATTTCTAAATTTTGTGCAGTTATATTGGTTTACCTGGTAAAAATAAACAAGTGAGATGGGAATATATTTGTTTTTTATTAAGTTGCCAAATAATTCTGCACAGTAATAGTTACCTGCACAAACAGATATCCTCCTAAGATAGCCAAATCTAAAAAAAAAACACACCAACTTTCAAAAATATTAAGCTTTGATATTTATGAGTCTTTTGGGTTGACTGAGAACATAGTTGTTGATCAATAATAAAAAAAATACAACTTGCCTAATAATTCTGCACACAGTGTAGTAGGTGTAATAATAATAATGATAATTATAATAATAATTATTAGGGAGGATGGAAGGTCTCAAATATTCGACTTCACGAATATTTTCCGAATAGGTCGCCGCTATTCGACAATTCGCGAATATTCGATGCGCAATGTAAGTCTATGAGAAACCCGAATACCAACTATTCTGAGCTATTCGGGCTTCCCATAGACTTACATTGCGCATCGAATATTCGCATATCGCCAACCTATTTGGAAAATATTTGCGAAGCCGAATATATGAGGTATTCGATCTTCTCTAATAATCTAATACTGTATATAAAGCTGTGTGTGTGTGTGTGTGTGTGTGTGTGTGTGTGTGTGTGTGTGTGTGTATGTCCGGGATTGGCATCTGCACCGTCACAGCTACAGCCACAAAATTTTGCACACTCACACGTCTGGACTCCAAGAGCGTCATAGGCTATGTTGTGAGGCAAAATTTTAACCCCACGCATTCCAATTTATCAATCAATTTTGCGCCTATCTACATAATGGGGAAAAAGTGAAATGAAAAGTGTATCCGCACCGTCGCATTTACGATCACGAAATTTTGCACAGACACCTCATGTGACCCAGGGAACATCGTAGACTATGCTTTAACAGGAAAATGTAACCCCAAGCTTTACAGTTACTCTCCAAAAAACATGCCTCCATTAAAGTAAATGGAGCCTGGAACTACAGGTTATTAGTAGGAGCTGTGATTGGTTGCTATAGGAACAAAAGACATTCATAGTATAAGAAGCTTATATGTGAGGTAATAAGATGTCGGTGGGGAGACGGATAGAGAGAGACAGAGAGAGAGACAGAGAGAGAGACAGACAGAGAGACAGAGAGAAAGACAGACAGAGAAACAGACAGAGACAGAAAGGGAAAGAGACAGAGAGATAGAGACAGACAGGGAAAGAGACAGACCTGGAAAGAGACAGACTTGGAAAGAGACAGATGGGGAAAGAGACAGACAGACATGCAGACAGGGACAGAGACAGGCAGACAAGGAAGGAGGAGACAGCTAAAGAGAACGACAAAGATAGATGGGGAAAGACACAGACCTTGATATAGACAGACGGGGAAAGAGACAGAGAAATAGAGACAGACAAGGAAAGAGACAGACAGAGACAGGCAGACAGGGAAAGAGACAGACAGGAAAAAACACAGACAAAGAGACGGGGAGACAGACAGGGAAAGAGACAGACCTGGGAAAGAGACAGATGGGGAAAGAAACAGAGAGCTAGAGACATACAAAGAAAGAGACAGACAGAGACAGGCAGATGGGGAAAGAGACAGACGGGGAAAGAGACAGACGGGGAAAGAGACAGACAGGGAAAGAGACAGACGGGGAAAGAGACAGACCTGGAAAGAGACAGACCTGGAAAGAGACAGACGGGGAAGAGACAGACAGAGCAGATTATTTGGCCAATTTAGTTAAATCTGTGTGGAATATCTGTGGAGTTGAAATATATGTTGTGAAATGCTTCTATTAGCTTAGTTTTTGTCTTTTAATAATTACATTTCTATCTATTTGTTTTGTGGTTTTTGTGTGCACAATACATTTTTGTTAATACATTCTATTTTGTTAACAGCAGTTATTAACCCGGGCGAAGCCGGGTAGTACACCTAGTAATATAATATTAGCAAATACCTCCAATTAAAAATGTAGTATAGTTCTCCTGATACAGCCATGTCTCTTATCTCATGTGCAGGGTATTGCAGGACCTTAGGTATCCATGGTTACAACCACGCATATAAGGAAAGTTAGTTAGTTGCTTGTGGTCGTAACAATGAATGTCTAAGGTCCTGCATACTAATATTCTGATCATGAGAAAAATGACATAGTAAGGAGAAGGTTGCGTATAAATCCCAGTGGCTAGAAAGACCTTGGGTGTGACAGACCTGGTTAGTGATTGTGACTGGCTTCGTTGGTGGGCGTGGTGATGTTTTCTTAAGTGCACTATAATGATGCACCCCCCCATCTGGGGGTCTTACCCCCAGACCCACGCTTCTATTATAATCAACTCTTTGCCCATGTGGACTTAGAAAAATAATGTTGCTTCTTGGTATGAGCGAGGTTGGCGGAGGCCCCGCCCCTTCTGGTCACATGGGTATGACGTCAGCAGAGATCCTTCTAGCCACTGGGATTTAGCCGTTACCATCAGAACTATGCTACAATACTATTATTACACCTACTACATATTGGGATAGGATCTTAGTGATGAGAATACCCTTTAAATGTTCCCAAATGGGACTAAAAAGGTGTTACAAACAAACAATAAATTTGCCAAACTGTAAAACTGTATTTTGTTTAAACTTACAAAAATATTCCTAAAATTAGGTTCGTCTTCAAAATTACAAAAACACACTTGAATCAACGAATGTGATCTGTGCAAGAAATGTATGTTGCCTTTAAAAATATGTGATTCCAAATGGAAAAAAAATGCAAAAGAGGTTGAGGGCATTTTTTTTTTAACTTTAATTCATGTAATGAAAGTTAAAAATCATTTTGCAATCTGGTTTCAATAAACATTTTGCACTGCTTGTCTTCTTTAGCGTCTGTGTTGCCTTCTCTACTACTGGCTGCAGAATGAGCTAACTGAGAATCCTTCAGTCAGCCCCCTTGGATGATCTGACGGGGAGTTTTTATCTCTTATCTATCTTTCTCTAAGGATCTCTTGGATAATTTATTATGACCACATAACAGATCCAAGTTGTCTGTGCAGAGAAACCAAGATCCTGTAAAAGCAGTACAGTGCAACATATTTGATGAAACCCAATTGCATAAAGTTATTTTTAACCCCAAATACATGAATTTACGTAAAAATAAATGTCCCCAAAGACAATCCCTTTAAATAACTATGTAATCTCATATGGCACACAAAGGAGTCAACTCGCCCAACTCTCTGGTAGACCTTGCGATGCAGGCAAGTGCAAATACATTTACAAGTGCAGGTCGCCCTGTATAGTTCACATCCCTGGTCTTGGCTGTCACAGTGAAACACCAAATCTTGTAATGAGCCAGGAACTAAAGAAATCAGCTCCTTGTCACTAAATTCACCATATACTGGACTCTGAATGACGTTCTCAGATGCGGAGGTTGTCGCTTCGGTATTCAGGTGCTTATGTCATACAATGTCATGCATTTCCCTGCATCAATTGGGCAGGCTGACTGCAGGAAGGACACATTTTTGATAATAATGGTCTAATTGTGAATAGCCATGAGATTGTTCCCAGTGATCTCTAGATCAAGAAATGCTGTGAAAATATAGATGCTTTTCTAATATGGCACTGACAAGATAATGAGCCGAGCCACAGGTCATGATGAAGAGAAAAAACACCAAGAGAAGGGATGAAGGAAAAGATTGTTCTTCTCTGAAGCCTGCCCTAAATTTCCTATATCTAGAAGCTCTTTAAAGGGGTGGTTCACCCACATTTTTTATTGTCTGGTTCGATATTATATTGAGAAACAATGTTTCTCTCAAATACCTTATGTTGGCAATAGTGCCTATGAGAGGCGCAATTGTAGACCGGTGTTCCCTGCTCTGGTGACATCACGTCAAGTTCCGCACACGTCAGGAAGACTGCATCCGGCCGCAGGGATATGACGTGTCTTGAACTTGATGGGACGTCACCGGAGCGGCGAACAGCGGTCTGCAATAGCGCCTCTCACAGGCAGTATTGCAAACATAAGGTATTTGAGAAAAACATTGTTTCTCAATATAATATCAAACTAGATAATAAAAAATATGGGTGAACCACCCCTTTAAGAGAGGGACCTACAGAAAATACATTTGGAATTTATATACATTTTCCTAAAACTCAAAATATGGAAGTCAGTAAATAATTATTTACCATTTGAATGTCTCATAGTCATCAGTGCCCTCTGGTTATGATGCAGCCAAATGACTCATTGCCAGGACGTTCCCGGTAGATGGCAATAATCGGACACATTTTCAAATATTCATGAGTCAACCGGCAAACAACCGACCATGTGTGTATATCAGTAAGGCTGAAAAATGCAAACCATCACCAGACACAAGAAGGACACATGCTCAGACTCTATGTGGAATGTCAAAAATGCCAATTATCTAAAATGTAACTATACCCATCCATGTTTATGCCTCTGGCACTGACAGAACAAGCCAACCTGCATTACTTTTATTATGCATCTTGTGAACAATAAAACATTTAGAATCTCGTCTACAATAGCTGTCCTGGAAGAAGTGCTGATACATAACTTGTAAAACCTTTACATTTCAATAGGTATGGATAAAATAGACATGCACTACCCCAGATGATCCAACTAATATCCAGCCCCCGTATTCTTACTGTCACTATAATTCATTCTCTTTTGGACTAATACAGCTATTTACTGAACGTTCTCTCTCTAACCAAACTTTCTCCTCTCCAGTCTGTCCTGAATGCGAGAGACAGCGTCGTATTTCTGCCCAGTTATTTCACCGATGCCTCCACCTTGTGCCAGTCATTACACTGGTTATCAGCTACAGAATACAATACAAACTTAAGTCTCTCACCCACAAAGCTCTCCACATTTCTGCACCACTCTATATCTCCTCTCTCCCATGCCCTGCATTCTGCAACTGATCCAAGACTCACATCCTCCATAATTCGAACCTCGCACCTCCAAGACTTCTCTCGTGGTGTGCCAGTGTTCTGGAATGAACTACCCCAAACAATCCGACTAATATCTAGTCTCCATTTTTTTAAGTGTGCTTTAAAAACAAATATCTTTAGACACCCAATAGCACTTGGTAATTGCAGTTAGATCCTGTCTGATGACCAGACTATGGAGCTTTATGAAAACCCTTATTTATTATAATGATGGCTTGACTACCTAAAAAGCACGTATTACCTACTTTGCCTATATTCTTATAGATTGCAAGCTTGTGAGCAGGGCCCTCACTACTCTTGTAACTGGTGAACTATATGTTACCCTGGATTGTTTTTATTGTCTCTATACATCCCTGCCTAATTGTAAAGTGATTATATATATATATATATATATATATATATATATATATATATATACTGTATATAGCATAAATAAAATTATATTATTATTATCCAAACAATACAATACAGAATGAGAATTTTACTATGAATAAGATTTAGTTTTATGGTTATGTAATCTCTCTTTTTTGACATGTATACCATACATGGCCTGGATCCCCACCTTGTGGCTTTGGAGCAACATGTGGCTTGCAAGCCCATGATGTGTGGCCCACGGACCCATGATGTGTGGCTCTCGGCTGTCTGCCAACTTGGTGCACTAGCAAAAGGTCCAACAAACAGCTATGAAGAGCAGGTCTCCTGATCATGACTTGTGTGAGTTGCCTGCAGAGAAGAGCAGGTTTGTATGCATCTATAGTGCGGGGGGTGAGGAGGATAAATATGGTAAGCTGGAAATAGGATGATAGTATTAGATAGAGGGCTGTTTACGGTGGATGCGATCGTTTGGTGGGAGCGCGTCATACGAGAATTCCATATGGGGTTAAGTACGATAGCCTTCATGTAAGTATACTGCCTATAATGGAGCGTAGTACCAGGTGCTTTATGGGGAAAGCATTTCACGGGTATTGGGGTGCTAGGTGATACTAAAGTGGGGGAGGGTGGAAGCACTGGGTGTGGCTTTCGACCATATCTCAGTTAGTAATATCTGACTAAAAGCAGTCAGAAGTCAGCGTTCCATCCGCCCGCCGGACAAGCAAATTTTGCCAGATCCAGCGAAAGCCGGAAGAAACGCAAGGCAATCTGGAACAATCCAGCGCTAATAGAAGTCTATGGGGGAAAAAACGGATCTGGCGGCAACAGACGCCAGATCCGTTTTTTCAGGTTTTTGCCAGATTGTGCCTGATGGCAAAAAACTGATGTGTGAAAGTAGACTTAGGGGTACTTTAGATGCTGCGACATTGCTAGCATCGGCTAGCGATGCCGAGCGCGATAGCACCCGCCCCCGTCGCACATGTGATATGTAGTGATTGCTGCCGTAGCAAACATTATCGCTACGGCAGCTTCCCACGCACATACCTGCTCGGCGACGTCGCTGTGACTGCCAAACAATGCCTCCTTCAAGGGGGAGGTGCGTTCGGCGTCACAACAACGTCACTAATCGGCCGGCCAATAGAAGCGGAGGGGCGGAGATGAGCGGGACATAACATATTGCCCACCTTCTCCCTTCCGCATTACCAGTGGATGCAGGTAAGGAGATGTTTGTCGTTCCTGCGGGTTTACACACAGCAATGTGTGCTGCCACAGGAACGACAAACAACATCGTACCTGCGGTCGACCCGACATTATGAAAATGTCCGACGCTACACAGATCACCGATTTTCGACGCTTTAGCGATCGTTTATCGGCGCATCTAGGATTTACACGTTGCGATCTCGCTACCGGTGCCAGATGCGTGCGTCACTAACGACGTGACCCCGACGATATTCCAGATGCGATGTCGCAGTGTGTAAAGTACCCCTTACAAGATGGTACGGCAGGACCAGAGTGACGCTGATAAAAGGTGAAGTTGCTGGCAGGTGAGTATTACTGTAGGGGCAGGGAATTTAGATAAGAAGTACCACTCCAGTACTTTAAAAAACACACTGGAGTGCTGCTTTCAATATCAATATCAAGTAAGTTAATGCTTCATTGTGTTGATTGTGATCATGTCCTGAATCCTGATATATTGCATAACATCAATACAGTCAAGAACCTGAGTCATATATCATAGAGCGTTACTACGTTAGCTAAGCTTTAGGAGCTGTAAATGTAATAGTTGTAGCATTAATGTCCTGATATTATTATTATGAACTCACAGATTCATACATGGCCGGGTTGTTTATTGCTGAAATGTATGAAAAGATTTGCATGAAATAACCAGACTATAAGTTGCCTTATAAGATTGATAAGATACCTATCAATAAAGAAAAAAGAAATAAAAAGAGAAATAAAGTTAAAATGAACCTGTATGGTGGCACGCGGAGTATGTAGGCACTCCATGGTTCAATCTTTGCCACCTTCGTACAGCATGATAATACGATCATAGTCGCGTGCAATGTACTTAAAAGTTGAATATCATGTAACTTTCTCAAGAATTGTAAGAGAAACCCTCTTATTCATGAAAGTGCCTATAAAACAAAAATAACATTCTAAGTTTTATGTTGTGCTGACATGTCTGACAAAACAATTTAAGAAATGATATTCATAATGTGAAAACATCTTGGGTCGGAATTACACAACAATAAAAAACTGCTGTGTTATTACCTTGTTGAAAACACAAGGTAATTCTACTTTTTCTATGAAAACTGAAGGGTTAATTGCAGTGCCATGGCAAACAATGGTTTAATAACACCACATTTTTCTAGCAGGGGAGAAAATATAAAAATCCTATTTCACTTGTAAGTAAACAGGGTCAATATATACAAAATGCAGAACAAATCTTTATAGAGACCGGTCATCAGGATTTTATACCCCAAACTAATAACATGTATTAAAATGTGCTTTAATGATCATTAAATCCTTATCTTGCTTGTAGAAATCTGTTTTGCTGTTTTAAATAAATCTATAGTTGAAATTGTACGCTAATGAGCTGGAAGTGCAGTGGGCGGGCACTGCACTTCCAGCTCTGGTTCCTTTGGACTGATTCCCTGCTCACTTCCTGCCTCCTGTCTTTAGGTCCTTCACTTTTTAGTGACCTGTCAGAGATATGAGGCAGGCAATGGGCAGGAAATAAGAAGAGAAGCAGGAGGTCTGGAAGGCCAATGCCCACTTATAGTGAGCAAACCTTTCAAAGTTTGGATTTACTGAGTCTCCCATTGAACACCTTAGGGAGATCAACATCCAACACCGCAGAGACACCATCACGTGTCTCCGCGGTGTAAGGTCAACCATCCTTGCTTATGTAGTCTTCTACTAGGCAATGCTCCCACTAGCCAGTTTCCTACTCCACACTGATGAGGGGCAAATACCCCAAAACAGCTGTCTGTGGATGGATACCATGTTTGGCATAGGTGGTCTCCTTGTCTGGAGACTGACCTTCCCGTGGTTGTTCCTTCCTGGTGAAAGACCAGGCTAGTTTCCTGCCAGCGTTGAGAAACATGAGATGGTGTCTCCGCAGGCTTTCTTGTTTTGAATATTTCCCAGGGGGCATTGCTCTAGAATCACTGCGTTGAGAAACACGTGATGGTGTCTCCGCGGTGTTGGATGTTGATCTCCCCAAGGTCAACCATACTTGCTTATAATATACCCACAGGCAGGGTCTGTGATTCCAACCAATCACAGATGTTGTCTGGGGGAAGGGTCTGACTGTAGCCAATCAGAGATGCCAGTGGGCAAGGAAAGCAGTGAATATGGATGAGGGATAATCAGCGGCCCTGGAAGTACAGTTGCGAGAGCAGTTATAGCCACGGGGAGACTTGGTAAGTATGCCATGAGTTAACTCTTTTGCTTCCTTTTTTTTTTAAAGTGATTTCCCTGGCCAATCACAGCCATACTAATACTTAACATAGCTGTGATGTGGTCGGAAGTGGGTTTTTTGCAAACAAACACTTACCGAACATTGCTGAGTGTTGAGCAAAGTGTTCGGTAAGCCAAGTCCGAACAAACCGGCCAAAGCTCCTACTGAATCTGAAATTGGTGAATGCGAACCTAGCAGGTTTGCCCATCTTTAGCGCCCACCCACTGCACTTGCAGCTCATTAGAGTACAAGTTCAACTGTGGATTTATCTGAAACAGTAAAACAAATTTCTACAATCAAGGTAAAACTGTGATCAGCATTAAAGCACCTTTAACTAAATGCCTTTAATTTGGGGTACAAAATGAGCAAATTACACTTTTATAGTGAGTTTTATATATCTGTCCCTTCATATAATCATTGTTATATGGTCATCTATTGAAATTCTTCTGATTTACTTGTGCACTTTGCCTCCTGATTTTAAAGCTAATAGCTATGGTTATTCCTGTTGTTTGGCAAAAGACCAGCTGTTCATAAGCAAGTATGGCTGGACAAATTGAGGGTAAAGGTAAGCACTTTGTAAAACCAAGTCAAATTCCAGACTAATGATGTCAAACTATTGCTTATGGCTATTTTTTATGCACATAGTTATCATAGTTTCGAACTGTCTTACATTTCCCCTAATTCCTAGGTCAAAAGTTGGCCAAAACGTGAGACAGACTGGCAATGTTACCAGGAGGAGTTAGACATTCTGGGCCAAATATCAAAAAAAGTAACTGGCACATCCAAGAATGAGGCAAGTGTGAACAGGTGTAAGCTAAAAAATCTAACAAAAAGACATCCTGGGACAGGCGGGGTAAGGGCATCGTTTAAGTGGTCTAAGAAAAGTTAGCAACTATGAATTAACAAAATGAAAGAAAATGAACACAATGCTCTCTAGGATGTCACATATAGCATAAATCAACCTACAGCGTTAAAAACATCTCTTGATATATTTTTTCTTATGCCAAACTATATACCGTAATTAGTTCTTCATCTTTTTAATAAAAAAATCATGATTTATCACTTTAGAAATTAAATATCCACCACCCCCACTGATGATGAAAACAATGGCGGAAAGACCCATCGTTCAAACAATCAGTGAAGGCTGCATCTGTTCGAAACCCAACTGATCAGTAAGTGATGGAATGTGTTAAGTGATATTGTATGTTACCACTTGCTAAATTGGTAAGTCCCTTTAAGGAAGGATCAAGATACTACACTGAATGCTATTCCTATTAAAGTACTACTCTAGTATTTTTTTTAGCAGCAATGGAGTGGTGCTTTAAGTCTATGTCCCTTACCCCTTGTTTTATTTCCCCCTCCAGCATTTTTATCCTTTTTCAACATCCTTCCAGTATCGCGGCACTATCTTGTGCTTGTAACCTCTGACTGGCCGAAAGTCAGAAGTTATGTCACAAGGTCTCAATGAAAGTCTATGGGAGCAAGAACGAGGCCAGAAATAGACTAAAAATTTGGGAGGAAATTGAGGGGTGTGTCATATAACATGAATGTAGCTTACCAGCAGGTGGTGCAGAGGGCTAGCAGGAGGAAGGGGTGACGCTGCAGACTGCTGGTGCTGTGCTAAGGGCCGCTGCAGGCCGCTATGCTGGGGGCTGCTGGCGGCTGCTGTGCTGAGAGCTACTGTGCTGGCAGCCGCTGTACTGGGGGCCACTGTGCTGGGAGGCGGTGAGACAGGGGCCTTCCTTAGGTCGCCCATAGTCAGCGCACGTCTTGGCACAAGATCTCATCTGCGGATGCGCCACCTACCGCCCAGCAGTAGACTTAAGGAAAATGGCGCCCAGAGGTGGCGCATGTGCAGATGAGATCTTGAGCCAAGACGTGCGCTAACTCTGGGCGACCTAAGGATGGCCCCTGTCTCACCGCCCCCCAGCACAGTGGCCCCCAGTACAGCGGCTGCCAGCACAGTGGATCACAGCACAGCAGCCGCCAGCAGCCCCCACTGAGCCAATAGCTCAATCTGCGAATTAGCCGACTCTAGGTGCCATTATTTGACATTATTTGATGGCCCCTGGATCACCACTCCCCAGCACAACGGCAGCCAGTACAGCGCCAGAAGCCCAGAACAGCGACCCCAGCACAGCAACTGTCAGCCCAGAGCCAGCAGCTCCCAGCTGGCCCTTGCCTCACCTCACCGTCCGCAGCACAGTAGCCCACAGCATAGTGGACCACAGGCCACAGCAATATCTGGATCTTGCCTTTGGTCTAGCCTCCGCAACAAGCATCTGGGACACCCGCGGCACTATCGCCCTGCTCCACCACCGCACCTGCCTCTTGTGACCCCACTCAACCACTGCTGCCACCCCTTTTCGGTAAGACACCACTAGATTATAAAATGAACCCCCTTTTTTTAAAAAAATCTTTTCTTTTCCTCTAAATTTGGGGTGCATCTTATAATCCGGTGCATCTTATAAACCTAAAAATAAGGTAATTGGTAATTCGTCAGACAGATATCCAGTGTATGGCCAGTTTTAAACTACAAGTAAATAACACATTGTGTAATGAGACTCTGACATGCGATACCTTCTACTTCTTACTTTGGATCACACTTGAAATTTTGAAACTTCTGTCAATTCCCAATGACTCAATAGACTGTTGCTATGACATATTCATCATCCTATATTAATGGCTCATGTACACACAATGGATATATTAAAATAGGTCTACCCCGAATCATAGTATAAAAAACAATATTAAATGAGTTTAAAATATGGGAAAGGTAAGAAAGAGCCTCAAAACACAACAGGAAAAGCTTGAATCACCACCATAACTTTAAATGGAAAACCAAAATTCTCCTAGGACTGTCATGCTACAACTGGTTAAAGTATAAAGTAATAAAAAAGAGGTAATGCATGTGAGGGGCAGACTGCAGGCAGCCTAGGGAAAGATTTCAATCAGCTTGCAAGTCTGACCAGTACAACCCTGTCACTGCTCCAGAGACTAGAGGAGACGCTGAGCAAAATTGGCAGCAGTGGAGCAGAAAACAGTCAAATAAGCCAATTTTCCCGAAATGAAGTCAGCAATAATGCTTAAACATCAACTGACTCAATTGCTTTCAATGTAAACATCTTAATGTAAAACGCGTAGGGATGGATGAAGATAAGATGCATGCAGCTACTGGATTTAAATGTAGTTTCTCTAAAATAAAGGGATGAAGTTATGAAAAATGTTGATAGAAACACTGCCATTTATCTATAGAAGACAAATTCATGTTCTCATTTTGAAAAAAGCTCTGAAATCATCTTTTCTTGCGCTTTATGTGTTCAGGAGAGAATAGTTAAAGTTCTGGGAATGTAGAGGAGGCAGTCTCACCGGATCCTGGTGCCCGAGTGGTCTCGAAGCCCCTCTGCCTATAAGAAGACCATAGTTACTTGGATGGCACGTGATTCCTCTCCAAGCTTCATACATAATATTGTGCAGTTACCAGACAAAGCCTATAAACAAGGGTGGTACTTTTGCCATCCTTTTTGATCTCCTACAGCTCTTCTATATCTTGATGAGCCAGATAACCATGTCAGAACCCATTGTAATCTTTCTCCCTCAACATGGATCACAGCATGTGTAATAAATTGATAATCAGATAAAATAAACAAATTGGATACATAGATGATTTGTCACTATTGTTACGGCTATTTTGGGATTATTTTGCTTTTCTCGTTAAATTCTCAATGGGACCTCCCTTTTTAGTAGTTTTTTTCAATTAGCCTTTATACATTTCACTTTCCACCACGGATAACAATGAGTATGTGTGTCGTCTGTCGCTAATTAGTGAAGAATGCCTTTGTTTGTCTGCAGGAATAAAGTCCTTTCATTAGCATAAGGAAACCTAAAGAAGGAAATTCCAGGTTAAATGTTTGAATATTTTTCTTTCAGGTGTAATCTGAATATTTTAGTGATTCTATTATTTTCCCATTGCAGCGCTATTCTCCTAACTCAGAAATCATTGTTTTATACAGAGTACATGAAGTATAGTCATTGTTTTTAGCATGTGTGAATCACAGAAATTGTTATTAATCGAATAGGCTAAAAATAATGCCAGATAAGCCAAATTGTGAAAATTAGTTACGGTATTTAACTTGTTTAGGAATGTGGGTCAGACTCCAATCAACAGTATGAAGGAATCATTTTAGGTTGGATTAATATGGAACGCTATTTGCAGTGTCTTTTAACAGTATACGGTATTTCTAAGTCACAATGCCAGATATTCACATCACGTTTTATCCAGTCGACAGTCGCTCCTTTGGGACTTAAGTCTGTAACCCTAAAAAACAGGATGCGGACATTTACGCTGACGGAGCTATTGACTTTAATGATACAGACGAAGTCACTGTGTGCTCTGTCAGGCATCATTTTTGGCAGTATCTGCCTATTTCAGGCAGGCACCAAAATTTGCCTGCCTGAAATAGGTGGAACCTGCTAAAAATGATGCCCGACAGAGCACACAGTGACTCTGTTAGCATTATTAAAGGGAATCTGTCAAAATCAACCCTCCTAAGTTGCTAATTTAGGCATATAGGTAAAAAGATGAGTAAAATGATACCTTGGTATCTGCAATCTGATGTCTTATTCCAGAGAAATTCACGTTTATATTAATATGTCAATGAGCTGTTAAAATCTATAAGATCTCCCTGAGAATCTGCCTCCAGAGCTCATTTTAAATGAGGGGGCATTACCAGTGTGAGACATATAACGCAAGAGTGCAGACTATCATTCATTATATGTCTCACACTGGTAACATTCATTTAAAATAAGCTGTGGATTCTCAAGGAGATCTTAAAGATTTTTACATCTCATTTACATATTAAGAGAAAAGTCGATTTCCCTGGAAAAGACATTAGTTCACAGATATCAAGGTATAATTTTACTCAGCTTCCTATGACCTACATGCCCATATAGATGGCTTAGGAGGGTTCATCCTATAAAAAGATTCCCTTTAAAGTCAATGGCCCTGTTAGTGCAATGTCCAAATCCTATTTTTCAGGACTACAGACATACATTTCAAACTCACTGATCAATGGATAAAACGGGATGTGAACATAAGCTTAGTTTGATGTCTATAGCAAAAAATTCTACACACATTTTTTTTTTGGGAGGTGGCACTTTTTATTTTAGACGTTTGTGCAATGTTTCTTTGCACACTTGAATCCCATAGCTTTATCAGCTTGTGAGCAGGGCCCTCAGTCATCTAGTCTGAAATGCTGAATTAACACTAGAAGTCCCAAAAATTTCGCGCTCCATAGGGTTCTAATGGTAGAAATGTTAAATGACCCCTCTCTGGGACTTCTAGTGTTAAATGGTACATTGTAATGTTTTGTTTGTCCTGTACCTTCTAAGGCTGTGTGCACACAGTGCGTTTTTATCACTGATGTTGATGCATTTTTAAGAGCATTTTTTTTCACAAAACTCCAAGCAAATCATTATACAAGCAAAGTCAATGAGAAACCTGAAGCTTCGTGGCAAGTTCAGTTTTTTTTTCCTTGCAGATTTTGGCAGAAAATAATATTCAGCATGTCAATTCTTTCAACATTTTTGCCTGTCCTTTTCATAATTGAAAGCGATGAAAAACGCATGGAAAAAAACGCATAAAAAAGCGGCAAACTATTTCTTTTTGTGCTTCATTTCTCTTGCTTAGAGATGCAGAAATGGTGCAGAATTTTCGGCAACCAAATACTCAACATGTGCATATACCCTAAATTGTAAAGCTCTGCAGAACACGTGATTTCTATATGAATAGGAATTATTAGTGAAATTATTTTGTGTGTATTTCTCTTAGACTTCTCTATAGGACTTATAAAAAATGTACGCATAATACAGCAATAAACAACCAAAAATGCTATGAAAAATGCTTGTGTTGTACAAATGATTACATAAATGTAAATAATAGTTTGTGTTAAGGGCCCTCTCATTTTGGAGTTATCTCTATAAACAATCAGTGCCTTTTCACACTAACACCATTTATGGTCCGAGCACAATCCGACTGCAGGGATTCAGTCTTCACCTTCTAGGTATATATTATGCTATTGAAGTCTGGTTTGGAAATCTGCAGTTGGTCCAAACAACATAGTCTATAGTCAGACCGCGAATCTCATACAAGTTAACCTTGCCTAAGTCTAATAATATTAAGCCCGCTCGGTACCTACGCTTTTATGTTAACCCAAGGTTTCTGCCTCCAGAGTACTCAGAATCATGGAAAAAACAGCTCCTACAGAAATCTAGAGGCCCATACTCATGCTGTACTTCAGACTTGTTCAATCTACAGGCATTGCTCCTGGGGACAAGCACAGTGTTGTATGGAGGCACCAGTTAGTTACCTCAGATGTGCCTTGAGGTGGTGTCACACATAGCAGCGATCACGACCAGCTATCTGACCTTATCAGGATCGCTGCTGCGTCGTTACATGGTCGCTGGTGAGCTGTCAAACAGGCAGATCTCACCACCGACCAGTGACCAGCCCCCAGCCAGCAGCAACGCGTGGAAGCGTAACTAAGGTAAATATCGGGTAACCAAGGAAAGCACTTCTCTTGGTTACCCGATATTTACTTTAGTTACTAGCGTCCGCCGCTCTCACGCTGCCAGTGCTGGCTCCCTGTTCCCTGCACTCCTAACCAGAGTACACATCGGGTTAATTACCCGATGTGTACTCCAGCTATGTATGCAGGGAGCAGGGAGCCGGCACTGGCAGCGTGAGAGCGGCGGACGCTAGTAACTAAGGTAAATATCGGGTAACCAAGGAAAGGGCTTCTTGGTTACCCGATGTTTACCGTGGTGACAGCTTACCGGAGGCTGCCAGACGACGGCTCCCTGCTCCCTGCTCGCTTCAGTTTGTCGCTCTCTCGCTGTCACACACAGCGATGTGTGCTTCACAGTGGGAGAGCAACGTCTAAAAAATGAAGCAGGACATTCAGCAACGACCGGCGACCTCACAGCAGGGGCCAGGCCGTTGCTGGATGTCACACACAGCGAAAGCGACGGGACGTCGCTGCTACGTCACAGAAAATGGTGACTTAGCAGCGACGTTGTTGTCGTCGTCGCTATGTATGACACCACCTTTAAGGACAAACAAAGCGGTCTTAAAACGACACAGGAACTAAGCTGGAAATTCCATGATGGCAGTAACTATATTGCATAGTCATCATGTCAATATGAGGCAAGTGTAACTTGGGTCTTTACATAAGGAGGTAGTGTGTTGTCTGGGTCAGTAGAGCTCAGTTGACATCTAAGCATTGATAAGTCCAGTACCTCTGGAAGTTTCCTCTAAATATTAAAATTAGAAACATGTTAAACAAGCAGGTTTGTACACCTGGCTCAGCAACAACCCTCGTCTTGAGAAAATTCCATAAAACACCCCTGACATAGATTAGCCCGTGAATCTCAGGGTTTCCAATGCCTGTACTTGCTTGTCTGCTTTTGACATATGACACAAACGTCAACAGATGGACAACTTCTGTAACTGAGTCGTAACTACATAAGCTGGTGTGACCAGATGTTATGTGCAAACATGACTTCACATATGCAGACTAGATCAATGACACAATCATTATTTAGCAATCCCTATGGTAAATGTATATAATACCGCAAACCAAGGGCTGACACAGAAAGCACTAGAAAACTATATGGACTCCTTGTTCTCCTATAGCGCAAGATAAAGCTTCCACTCATAATTCACGAGTAATTGTCGACTATAATAATAATTAGTTCAGTCCCCCTATGCAGGTGTTTTAACCTGATTACGACCATTCTAGGGCTTTAAATTTGCACCATTGTAAATGGATACTGTGTATCCTGGAATATAGCAAAAACAGGTGCCTGTCTAGAAGCTTAAGAAAGAAGAAGCAATGCAATTTATACCCTCTTTTGTCTTCTCTTTCCCAGTCTGCTTAGCTCTCAATGAACACTATGTCATTGTAGAGTTGCGCGGGGCTGTAGTCGTTGGCAAGGGATTGACTCCAGATGCCCCAGCCCACTACATACAAGATTTGATCCTGGCTGGGTGTGTGAACTTGTATTGTGTGGATTGCATGGCATGGAGTTGGCCACATGTTTGTGTTGTTATCAACTCACCAGGACCAAATGACGACACAATTTCACAAGGAGACCACCAATTCAGTTTTAAAAATGCTTTACTTGAAGGTTTATCTTTGTCAACTCTATACACGAGATAGCGGGCTCACTTCTTCCAGCACATTTCAGTTGTTCAAAGCATAATCAGGCAAATTTTCCATTTCCCGCTGGGTTGTTCCC
Source organism: Anomaloglossus baeobatrachus (assembly GCF_048569485.1). Classification (NCBI taxonomy): domain Eukaryota; kingdom Metazoa; phylum Chordata; class Amphibia; order Anura; family Aromobatidae; genus Anomaloglossus; species Anomaloglossus baeobatrachus. The sequence goes on from NC_134354.1 coordinate 672,510,375, forward strand.
GATCTTACTGGTCCTGTGAGTACTGGCAGAACCAGTAAGATTGGACCCAGCCAATAGCTACAGTCTAATTTGTGAAGGTTACTTTCCCTTCCTGCAGCTCCACGTCCAGTCTAATAATAGAGGAGATGGTGGGGGGGGGGGTTTCTGTCACTATCACCAGAGAAGAGCTTTGTGCTCCCAGGCACTTTCATATACATGTATCTTCTCATCATAGAAGAGGGTGCTAAGGATTAGACAGTAGTGCCAGTGCTCTCAGACACTTGGGGAGACTCCACCCGGGAAAGCCAACTCTGCTTATGTCTTAGTCCATTCCAACATGTTAACTTTCAGGCTTGGGGTCTAGTTGCTAAAGTTCTGATTTGTCTTGGGCAACTCCATATGGAGACCAGTCTTTAGTCTCAGCGTTCTCTAGCATTCTGTTTGAGGCCTTTGGGGACTTTTGAACTGTCCCAGTCACAGGTACAAACAGGTGCACCCAAGGCCTACAGACATCCACCTCCATCTTTTCACTTCTCTCTCTCAGCAGATGGATCCAATTTACCTTCCCACAACGGTTCAGGGAACAGCTCCCATTGGTCCTTCGGCTCCTCTGCAGATGGGGGAAATGCTTCCTCTTCTTTCACTAGCTCCGAACACAAGACTTACAGGGTCCCGGGTATCTGGACAGTAGCAAATGCCCAGCACATTTGTTGGATCATGACTGGTCTGTATACCATCCCGGGTTTATTCTAATGTTGCTTCCTCAATACCCAGGCCATATTTCTAAGCAGGCTGTCTTTCACAGCCTTTCCCCGGCATCTCACCTATCCCAAGGTAACTTTCTCAATCGTTGGATTCTTGCACATCACACCAGCTGAAAACCACCCATGGGGATTGTTCGCATAACCTTCTTTACGGGCCATCGCTGTTGCACTAGGTGTCCATTTTGCATCATCCTCTGCTCCACAAACACCCGATGACGAGTTCCAAACTTATCAATGTGACCAAACCCCGACCCCGGCAGCAGTTCATACCAAAGAATTACTACACTAAACGCCTACATCAAGGAACTCTCCGCAAACAGAATGTCTCACCTCTCCATCACTTGGGTATTAACCCGTATCTTCTCGGCCTTTAGATAGACAATAGACTCAACCCCCTAGGTCATCAACGAGCTTCTGGATCTTTGCCCTGTAGTTCTCTTCCTGTGGCAAGGCTAGGAGGTAAAGAGTAGGCCCTGGTTCCTCTACTGGTCCAACCAGTTCCATATCCTCTTCGCTTTCCGCAGCTCCCTGCATACCAGTTAGCAGCCAGTTGTACAGCTCAGCCTCAATGTGGTTCTGTCAGTATTGCCAAAGTAGAGCAGTGTGATCCCAGATGCTTCCTTATCCATGTCTTTCCTCCTCATAGAAGAGGCGGTAATGAATAGCCATTAGTGCCAGAGATGGGCATTTTGCTCACAGACGCTTGAGAAGACTCAGTGCAGGACAGCCAACTCTGCTCACATCTTAGACTTTTCCAACCCTTTACCTTTCAGGCCTGAGACTAAGTTGCTAAAGTCTGTTCTCCATACTCTTCTGTCTCAGGCAACTCCATATGGAGGCTGGCCTCTAGCCTCAGCGTTCTCTAGCTTTCTGTGTCCCATCAGTACTTGAGGATCGAGCTATCTCGTCTCCAACCTCCCTTCTCCTTTTTCTGCCACAAGTCACCCACTGAATGCTAACTTCACGTCCTACGGATTATCTGCCCATATCTATCGCACATTAAGTAACTTTCTGGAAGGAACCGTATCTTAGCCTATCAACTAACCAGTCAAATTGTGGGCTAGTTCCAACACCTAACTATCTCTTACTCTATTATCTGATAACCACATTTACAAGAGCTATGCAATATACATTATACAAGAATACACTGCAATACATCACATCACATCACCATCACAGTTCACATATCCCAATATTTACAAAAGACACGGGATACGATAGTTTGTGCATGGTGCACCTCAGCATAGCAGAGCTGCCAGGACTTAGCAGATCAACATAAGCTCGGTCAGTAATTGGGCTCTTATAAATAAAATTATATTGTCCTTTACTACACAATGTGAAACATATTATGTAACAAAATAAAAAAAGGTAAATGCGCACTCTGTCCTAAACTGTAGCATGGTGTGGGAGGCAATTCGTAGCTCAGTAACCCGGGGTCATCAGGGTGACAACCCATGGTTACTATGGCAGCGATTGGGTCCCTGTGATCACATTACAGGGACCCGATCACAGCAGTCAGAAAGCAGGGAGAGGAATTGCTTACCTCTCCCTGGTGATCACATTTATTGCAACATTCAAGGAGTTAAACAGCCAGGAGCGGCGCAGGCACCATTTCGGGCAGTAAGAGCCAGGTCTCGGTTGTAACATCAGCCAGAGACCTGGTGGCGATCGGGGGGACAGCGCCTGAACTTCCACGATCGCCATGACTAAAATAAGCACAAAAAGAAGCAGGAAAAAACGCAAATGAAAAAATGCATAAACGCAAAAAATAATGCGTCTTTTTACAACTGCCTTTTGTCTGCTAAAGCATGCTTTTTTGTGTGCAGAAAAAGCACACAAGAAAGCAACGTGGGCACATAGCCTGAAACAATAGGTCATTTTCTGATGACACATACCCGGTGGGATTGCTAACGATCAGCAAACTTATCAACTATCCTGTGATAAAAAGATACGGTAGTAATCAGATGATAAGCTATAATTGTGGGATACCTTCTTTAAGGGGTTAAAGTAGAGTTGGACGCTCTTGCACAAGTGGTATTTTCACCCTTGAACTGTCTTATAAGGTATTCAATTGTCTTCGCAAGAATGGCAACTTACATTGTTTAGGTCAGAAAGTACGGTTGGCCATACGCAGTAGATGGCTGTCAGTGCAATGATGCATCGGCTGATCATTTATGTGACATCCACCTCAGCCGATTCTCCCATACACAGGAGCTCATTCAGCCAAGCGCTCCTGTGTTCTCTATGAGAAAGCCACCACCTCTGGCGGCTTATCTCTGGGAGAAGAATGCAATTGGCAGTCAGAAATCAGGGGTGCTCGATCGATATATCTCCTGAGTCCTGACCATCTTCAGTTGGCCAGTGGCCCCAAATTTATTAGTTGGCTTACTGTGTCGACCAGTCCATCAAAGTCTACGGTCCAAAATGTCACTCCTTCCTTTTGGAGCTCGTCCAAACAGTAGTTTCCCACCACATACGGGGCATTGGCATACTTAGGATAAATTGCACAACAAATTGTAAATGTGTCAAATTAAAAAAAATAGAGCTAAAAGAACATTTTGTGAGGTATAAGATTATATCAAGAAATCATATTATCCGGTTTTTTTTGGGTCATAACTTGATTATTACTAAGAATCACATTGTTTTGTAGTCCACGCCGCAGCTCCACAATTTTCCAGCTTCTACAGTCACATTTGGACCTTTTAAAATTCTTTCATGAAGTGAACCGAGATATTCCTCATTGTATTTGTATTTATATATTTTTCTGTATCTTAACTAGCAGAATATTCAGACGCTGAAGTGTCGGCCTTGATGTTTTGGCTGTAAGTTTCCATTCTTTCACTGTGTGTCTTTTGTGTAGGAATGTGGCTGCTAATGCAAACAAGACACTGTGTCATGTTGCTAGGTCATCGGATAAAACAGGTTACACAGATTTGTACTGATGGCTTAGCTGGGTCTACTGTTTCATAGGTCAGTGCCTCAGCCGCAGCTTCTTATTATCATGATAAGCGCAACACAACAGTAATAGGGTTTTTAAGTGCTTGATTACATCTATAAATCATGGCTATGCTGCGCTACGTTCCATTGCCTGTCAGCTTTTAAAACCTTGCTGAAGCTGTTGGCGTCTATGATTATAAAATAGTCTGTATTTAACACCAATCTGGAAAATGCGTACAGTGGAGGTAGTGTTTGAAGTAGGGGTGGACATACAGTACCTCATGGCACCTGTGCGAAAGGTGTATTTCAGGGACTTACCTAATGAATGTTATAGCTTAAAATTAGTGGAGACTTAGGGGTACTTTGCACACTACGACATCGCAGGTGCGATGTCGGTGGGGTCAAATCAAAAGTGACGCACATCCGGCGTCACTGTCGACATCGGAGTATGTGAATCCTTTTTATTACGATTAACGAGCGCAAAAGCGTCGAAATCGTATGATCGGTGTAGCATCGGTCATTTCCATAAATTCGGAAGGACCGATGTTACGATGTTGTTCCTCGTTCTAGCGGCAACACACATCGTCTTACCTGCGTCCCAGCTGCAATGAGGAAGGAAGGAGGTGGGCGGGATGTTTACGTCCCGCTCATCTCCGCCCCCCTGCTTCTATTGGCCACCTGCCGTGTGACGTCACTGTGACGCCGCACGACCCGCCCCCTTAGGAAGGAGGCGGTTTGCCGGCCAGAGCGACGTCGCAGAGCAGGTAAGTGCGTGTGAAGCTGCTGTAGTGATAATTTTTTGTTACGGCAGCTATCACAAGATATCGCAGCTGCGACGGGGGCGGGGACTATCACGCTCAGCATCGCAGCATCGGCTTGCGATGTCGTAGTGTGCAAAGTACCCCTTAATGTGGCACTCAGGCCCAGAGTCAGACTGGGGCCGCAGGGTCCACCAGTAACAGTGACTCTGGGTGCCACTGATCAACTATATAGAAATATTACATTCACAAATTGACCTATGCTTCTATATAATAATATACTGGATATTTTGTAAAATGAATGATGAGATGTTTCCCTTTTTCTCTACATAGTGAAACAAGTGTATTGTGCCAACTACCGATTATGATTGGAGGGTAAGTGACATAACATTGCGAAGGGGCCCACCAGAGGATTCTCCTGTTCTCCTGTTGGCCAGTACAAGCCTGCTTAGGCCCCTTGCTCTCCAGTAGCCCATACTAGGCCATGTGCACATGTTGAGTATTTGGGGAGTTTTTTAACCTCAGTTTTGGTAGCCAAAATCAGGAGTGGAACAATCAGAGGAAAAGTATAATAAAAACATGGGGAACAAAGAAAAAATACTTATAAGCCACTCTACCATCTACTTCAGTTCCTGGTATAGGGAAGGGAATGCATGGATCAGAAGAAGAAGCAATCCAACAAAATCCAAGAAGAATCCAGCAGTCCAAAACGATAAAAAATTCCAAATTTTTAGTTCACTTTTTAAAATTCCATGGCTTACACCACATAAAATGGGAAACAGATGACGCATTTCCAATCCATCAGATCTTTGCTCGTATCAGATCTGACATGAGTAAGGATCTGATGGATCCGAAATGCGTCGTCTGTTACCCTTTTAGTGGCGTGTAAACCATGGAATTTAAAGTGTGAATTAAAGCTTTGGAATTTTTTATCGTTTGGGACTGCTGGATTTCGCTTAGATTTTTTTTAATAGAAACTCGGGCATTTTTTACCAACTTCTGGTTTTGGCTACAAATACTGAGGTAAAAAACTCACCAAATACTCAACGTGTGCATGTGGCTTAAGATCAGCTACTGGAGTGGAGAGCAAGGGGCCCATATACTGTTCTTGCACAGGGGAAATCTGCTTTCTATGTCAATCCCAGTGCCAGTACCAAAGTGAGATTATAATCCTGGCATACAGCAAAGTCTGTGTATGTAGATGAGTGGCCTATAAACAGGTAGAGATGTAGCTCAGTGGTTAGCACTGTTGTCTTGGAACATTGGTAGGGACTTAGTAAGGACTTCCATACACTTTAGATTTAAGTCAGCGAAACCTAATAATCATCTGTATATGAAGACCTGACTCTTCCTGATAGATGTTTTTACTGGAGATAAGCATCGGGCAGTTTGTATCCAGATGCCTGCTCCTTTTGTTCTCCCTGGAGAAAAGCAGAAGTGCTTGGCCGCGATTGATTCCATTTACCCCATAAAGAATCTTTGAATGTCAGTCAAGCTCACCACTCGTGTGTGGGGAAGTTGGGATCGATAGCTGTTGGGTCCATGATATACATTCACGTGGAGAGGAGTGTGCTGCTGAAGGAGTAGCCCCCTGACAGTTTTTGGCGATTGTGCCATCCATTAATATCATCTCCTGATGAACCCCAATTAATTAAATGGGGAGAAACGCTTTGTTTCAAGGCTTTGTCAATTGATTTTATTGGGTTAAGGACCATGGAAAGCCCGGACCTCTTCATAAAATAAGACTGCTAAGGGACCTATGACCCGAACAAACCTCAGATAAGTGTTATTCTCTATTTCCCTCTACTACTTAATGATATAATCCTATAGATTCTACCCAACAAGAAGGGAGATCGGGGATATCATAGGAGGGAAAGCCGCCGAGCAATGGGGGCACCTTTTCACCTTTAGGGTGCGTGTGACTTAAGTCATATCTCCATTGGCAGGTAGAGGAAAGAGAGAATAAGGGTCATCTAGAGATTATTCCCTTGGCACTGTCACCAATGTGTGATTTGGAGTAATCAATAGTTTCTGTTCCCCTAGGGAGGAACTATTGGGGCTGTCCCATGGTCTTGGGATTTTTGTGTGTGTCAATTTTCACAGGTGGAATTTTCAGTAATTTTAATAAATCGAAATACAAACTGTTTTATGTATACTAATTGAGGTAGCATCCTGGGTGTAAGTAAATAAAATACTACCTTTTGTGAATCTGTTTTCAAGTGTTAATCGATAGCTGTTGGCCAACAGGTATCAAGGATTTTTATTTATTTTATTAACTTATAGAGCGCCATTAATTCCAAAATGCTTTACAGACATCACCACTGTCCCCATTGGAGCTCACAATCTAAATTCTTTATCAGTATGAAATGTGGGAGGAAACCAGAGAAAACAGAGAGAGAACATACAAACTCCCTGCAGATGTTGTCCTTGGTGGGAATTGAACCCAGAACCCCAGCGCTGCAAGAGTGAAAAATGGCCAGTTTTTGGTCTTATTGTATTCCTGGAGCCGCACCAAGTTGGGCAGCGCTGCAGCTCAGTGGTTAGCACTTTGCTTTGCAATAGTTGAGTTCTGGGTTCAAATCTTACCAGGGACAACATCTGCGAGGAGTTTGTATGTTCTCTCCATGTTTGCGTGGGTTTCCTCCAGGTTCTCCGGTTTCCTTCCGCACTCTAATGATATACTCTTAGAGAATTTAGATTGTGAGCTCCAATGGGGACAGTGATGATGATGTCTGCAAAAATCCATGGAACTAACAGTGCTATGTAAGGGACGAGTAAAATAAAATAAAAAATTAAAATGCTATACCGCTCCAGTCATTATAGGCCTTTATATTTAGTGCTAAATTTAATGGCCTTTACCAAGGGGGCTGGTCACCCTAGATTCTTTGGGTGCTTCTTTAAGCTGCTCTGCATTATTACCCTATGAGTAATGCACCATTAGTACAGACCATAATTAATTGTAGTAAATAGAAAGGCTAATATCTCTGGATTTGTATGGCACATTTAAAATAAAAATAACAAAAAATTGAAAACTCGAGAGAGCAAAGGGAATAAAATCAGAGCAAAAACTGGTCCCTTTGGATCCACTTATAGGTCTTTTTCAAGTGCAACATCTCCATGTCTAGTCTCCCTGTGGATTCACTTTGTGTACATTAATTTTATCCCAGACTACACAAATATTTTTTATTAAATTAATGGACTTAAAATTGCCCCTAGTGTCTACAGCATGGGTGTTTAAGAGGGAAATCAGGTTGTGGGCTGGACAGTGATCAGGAAAAGATGTGGCAAATTCTCTGATCAGCGCTCTAGAATATGCATGCTTATAAGTTTAAACAAATAAATACCGTAAATATCCATATTTTCAATTTTAAGGACTTTTTTTGTCATGTCGGAATTCATGTTTTGACAACTGATACATGTGTCACCCGATGGACAACAGAAAACCTCTCAACAGCTTGATTAGATTTGTGCCCCAGAATAGTGCAGGAGGCAGAGTCAGGACATGTTATCGCATATAGGGAAAGTACGGTTAGGCTGTGAGAGTAGTGATGCCAAAGCTGCTGACACATGGAGCGCCAGCTAATTTATTATTAGTCAAGGAGGAAGAAGGGAATCAGGGCTCCACCTTATTCGCGGTACATGTGGTCCCGGCACTCGCTAGATACATTAAAGTCACCTTTATTGTAGCTCACAGCTGAAGGTCACTTTAATGCATCCAGCGAGTGTCGGGGCCCTCTTATAAAATTTATAGATAGTCATCCACCTAAAATGAAATTAATTTATATTGTCATTTCCACAATATGCCTACAACCTTAAGACCTCTTTCACACGTCCGTGAAAATCACGCACATTTTTCACGGACGTGTCAAAGATGCGTATTGCCCTCCATGAGCTGTGTTTATGGCACACGAGTATTCTCCGTATGTTATCCGTGATAACACATGAAGAACGGGAACTTTCTGCTCACCTGTCCCTGGCGTTGCTGTCCGTGGTGCTGATCTTCGGTCTCCGGTCCTGCCGACTCCCCGCTGCTGCTGATTCTGGCCCGCAGTGAAGTGAATATGCAATGAGCATAATGAGCGGCGGTCGGAAGCAAGTGACAGCAATGGCAGAGACAGCAGCGCTGGAGAAGGTGAGTATAGATTTTTTTTTTTTTTTACAAACACGTGTGTTTTCTCCTGTACGTGTTACACCGATCACCTCCATGTGGTCCGTGGTGCTGGAGAAAAACGAACATGTCAACGTGTGGAGCACACGGGCATACGTATGCTCCACACGTATACATGGTCCATAGCAAAACACGCACGTGTGTGCAGACCCATTGCTTTTAATGGGTCTACGTGTGCCCGTGCCTCCGGCACGTTAGGAAACGGACCAAACGGACCGGGGACATGGACATGTGAAGGAGGCCAAAAGGATATGCCCACAATCTTTACATTGATAGCCTATACTTAGGGTAGGTCATCAATGTCTGATCCACCTGTATCTGACACTCCACACCCTGGCCGATTAGCTGTTCTCCGGGCTGACGGCAGCAAGAAATGCTCAGTTCCAGAGCTGCCCTTTCAACTGATAGTGGTTGGGTACTGCACATCTGCCTCCTATTCAAATCAATTAAAGGTGGATGTGTAATACCTGGCCACAGTCACTATTAATTGACAGGGCAGCTCCAGAACTGAGCATTTCCAACCGCCAGCTGCCGGCAGTGGCACAGAAAACAACTGATCGGTGGGGTGTCGGGTGCAGCACACAGGCGGATCAGACATTGATGACCTATCTTAAGTATAAGCCATCAATGTAAAAATAGTGGACAGTTCCTTTAAGGAAGCCCTCACAGTGGACGCAAGAAACTCAACTGGATCCACTCAGGGTCTCAGGCAATTTAATTTAACCATTATATAAAGCTATATCAGCCACATCTGACTAATCTAACTACAGCAAAACACAAGGGTGAAGTTTCTAGAAACTCGATAATTGAGAGAAGATCTGGTGTCAGAAATTTCAGCACAGGGTGTAAATGTGGTATATTCTGTCTTTAAAAAAAAAAAGTTAAGGGGGCTTTACACGGAGCGACATCGCTAGCGATGGCACCCGCCCCTGTCGTTTGTGCGTCACGGGCAAATCGCTGCCCATGGCGCACAATATCGCATGTTCATGTCACATGTACAGCCCTCCCTAACGACGTCGCTGTGGGCAGTGAACAACCTCCCCTGAAAGGGAGAGGTTCGTTCGGTTTCAAAGCGACATCACAGAGCGGGCCGCCAATAGAAGCGGAGGGGCGGAGAGCAGCCGCATCTCCGTCACTCCCACCTCGGTGCTCGTTGAGGACACAGGTAAGCTGTAGTTCATCATTCCCGAGATGTCATACATCATGATGTGTGCTGCCACGGGAACGATGAACAACCTGCGTCCTCAACAACCAATGATTTTTTGAAAATGAACGACGTGTCAACGATGGATGATTTGGTGAGTATTTTCTCTCATTAACGGTCGCTCGTTGGTGTCACACGAAACGACATCGCTAGCGATGCCGGATGTGCGTCACGGAATCCGTGACCCCGGCGATATATCGTTATACATCATCTCTGTGGAACACATGACAGTTCGCCTTCTTTAATATGCTGTATACAGATAAATACAAGATTGCTGAATCCCATCCGAAAAGCAACCCCCCCATGTCCGAACAAAACACACACATAATGAACAAATATAACTGTAATGGAGAGATGATCAAAAATGCAACAAACTCTCATCTTTTAGTGGATGGGGGTTGATCACAGCTCGGGGTAACAATTATCTTAACCAAAATATTTCAACGAAGCGTAATGCCAAGCCGGACTCCCGACGCAAGTCAACCTTCATTACACAACACCAAACTCTCAATCATGACCGCTGTGACTTAAAACTACATAAAACAAGGGAGGGACAGCAGTGTCTGGGTCTCACAAGGTGAGGAGAGGCCGGAACAGGAAGAGCAGGGGGATTATAAAGGGGAATTGTGGGATGGAAGCACTTCTTATTGGCTAATCATAAAGAGGTCCTGCGCATGCGCACTACAATACTTTGATTTACCCTGCTCAGGGCAGATCAAAGTGCGCAGGACCTCAATGCCGGCCTGTGTGCATGACGTAGGACGCATGAGGCACCCAGGCTCTAAAAGAAGGAGGACATAGGTGGTTGAAAAAGGAGACACCGGTATCGGAGAATGGAGACACCCATCCGACCAGTCTGTACTGCCCCTTAGGTGATTATTATAAAGTCATTTTTACGCTCTACACCTGGGCTCTTATATACAGTATGTTAGAATTCTATATATAAGAGCCCACTGGTGGTGGCCGCAGCTTATAGGCCCCAAATCTGGTGACAGGTTCCCTTTAATCATGGACAGGGCACAGATGGGATACTGATGCCATTCTGTGATTTTCATGAATCCATACTTATGTTGGCAGTTTTCATTTGTCATACCAGTAAAAAAATGGAGGCCTCCCTGATTTTTGCACGGACACAAAAAAATACAGGCGTGAACAGACCCAGAGACTCTAATGGATACCTATGTAAACCGCGAAAACCATAGTTAGAACACGGATATGAAAAACTGACATCTAAATTAGGCCATGAAGTGTCCTTACTTATTATTATTTGTAGACCGTTGATAAAAATCTTTAGCAGCATAGAACAGTATTAAATGAACTCTGTGCTCCATAAATGAGTCAATTAGGCCGTGTTCTCACAATGAATATTTGGTGCGTTTTTGAAGTTGCACATTTTCACCTATTATGTTGTGTGTCCATGATCATTTTTTGATGCTCCGTATTTTCGCTGGGTCAAAAACGTAGCGTCGTACAGTTCCAGCAAAATGGATGAGCTGTATAGAGATTTCCTGCCCACTCTGCTTCTTTTTTATTTAGCGTAAAACTTGTGGTACAAGTTTCAAATCCACAATGTTAATTTCTCATGCGGGTACGCTGAGTTTTATGTGCAGATTTTCCCCATAGACTTGCATTAGATGCAGAAAAACACGCAGGTAAAAAATGCACATGCATTTTTAGTGCGTTTTCGCCGAACAGAAGTATATCAATAAAATTTTGTCAAAGCCAAATCTTAGGAAGTATCAAAAACTAAACAGTTTTCTTTAAAACATGACAAACCTAAAAGAGACATAAAACACATCAAAGACGGGACAATAACACATGTAGAAAAGTGCAAGTAACTAATATACAGAATAGCTGCAGAAATGCTGCAGACATTCTGCAACCTCTAAAACGCACTGAAAGCTCATCACCAGAATGTGGCCTTAGATGAATTAGGTTAAAAAGAATCTGTCAGCAGGTTTTTGCTCCCCCATCTGAGAGTAGCATAATGTAGAGACAGAGCCCCTGATTCCAGCGATGTGTCACTTACTGAGCTGTTTGCTGTCATTTTGATAAAATCAATGTTTCTCTGCTGCAGATCTAGCAGTTATACAGAGCTCATGAATATGCTGGACTACTTGGCAGCATGCCAAGTAGTCCTCTAATGATAATCTCCTGCTGATTAAACAGTGATTTTATCAAAACTACATTGAGCAACCCAGTAAGTGACACATCGCTGGATTCAGGTTCTCTGCCCCTACATTATGCTGCTCTCAGATTAAGGCCCCGTCACACACAGAGATAAATCTTTGGCAGATCTGTGGTTGTAGTGAAATCATGGACATATTGTTCCATTTGTACACAGCCACAAACCTGGAACTGATTGTCCACAATTTCACTGCAACCACAGATCTACCACAGATCTACCACAGATCTACCACAGATCTACCACAGATCTACCACAGATCTACCACAGATCTACCACAGATCAACCACAGATCTACCACAGATCTACCACAGATCTACCACAGATCAACCACAGATCTACCACAGATCTACCACAGATCTACCACAGATCTACCACAGATCAACCACAGATCTACCACAGATCTACCACAGATCTACCACAGATTTACCACAGATTTACCACAGATCTACCACAGATTTACCACAGATTTATCTCTGTGTGTAACAGGACCTTTAGGTGGCAAACATCTAGTGATGGAGTCTTTTTAAGTGCCCTTCTTTAAATTTTTGCTTTTTTCTTTCAATTGTTATTGCGTTTTTGACTGTACGTTTTTTTTTATCTCTTTTTGGTATGTCGTGTTTTAAATAAAGCTGTTTTAATTGTGATGCTTCTGGTCCTTGTCTTTGACAGATTACATACAGTTTAGTGTATTTCCTAAAGTCTATGGGGAAAATCTTCACATAAAACTCAGCGTACCCACAAGAGAAATTGACTTGTGGATTTCAAACATGTACCCCAGGTCAGATTACACTGAGCTTAAAAAAAAAATTGAAATAGTACAGTGGGTGGGAGACTTCTATAAATCCTATATATCCCATACACTTTCCTTTGACTCTAAGATGCTGCGTTTTTTGTAGAAAAAAAATACGTAGCTTCAAAAACTCACCATAAACTCCTCGCGGAAACCTAACTTTAAGGCCACTTTTACTTAGGCCCCCTTCACACGTCCATGAAAATCACGCACGTTTTTCACGGACGTGTCAAAGGTGCGTATTGCCCTCCATGTGCCGTGTTTATGGCACTTTTTATTTCACAGGCACGTGTGTTTTCTCCGGTGCATGTCACACGGATCACATCCATGCGGACTAAATTGGTTTGGAAAGTCTTATCCCCCTCGTTGCGCTTATGCCCCGATTCTAGAGCGGGTGGGAACAGGTTATAAAGGCTCTGTTCTCCTCAGGTGAATTGTCGGGTTGCCTAAAGCTACTCCCCGACCAAGGGTCCGTGTACCCTGTCGTGCCTTCGGTCCCGGACCGGTGACAGTGCTAGGCTGCCGGCTGTCCTACTTGTCAAGTCCAGACACCTTGCCACAATTCCCTGCGACCGTGGGTCCAACTCCTCTAGGTCCAGACCACCGTCTGCAACCTAGACAGTTCCTTCAGGAGCCACTGCTCTCAACCTCCTCTGAGCTCCTCACAGCTCGAGGGCTACTTCCCAAATCTCTCTCCACTCACAGACTTGCTACACTCCTCACCTCCCCTCAATGACCCCCCACGTGGGCGACTCTAATCCACTCAAGCCATCCACTGGTGTGTCTGGTGCGTGTGGTACAGGGTGTATCTAGGATTTGATTTGCTGTTGGAGGCAACACCATTTAGATAGGGACCCAGAACCAAGAGGGAGGTGGAATACTGCACGGAAGGGCAGCTTGTGCAGTACTTTGTGACGACCTGATAGTCCAGAGGCTTCACATACGTGTGCCCGTGTCTCCGGCACGTGAGGAAACAGACCAAACATGTACCGGAGACACGGACATGTGAAGGAGGCCTTAAGTCTGAGTTTACATGTCAGGTAATCATCTATTAGAATGGATCAGCCACTAATCCATTGTGCAAACACAACTTTCTAATCTGATTTTTGCAGGATCCATTTTTTTTAACATGGCAATCTATGGAAAACAGATCCAATAACAGATTGCCAGTTAGCCATCCGTTTTTCTTTCATCTGTAAAGGATCCGTTTTTTTTTCTTACTGGATCAGTTTCAAATGGTAGATAAATAGCGATCCATTTTCCATAGACTCCAATGTAAAAAAATGGATCCTGCAAATATCAATTTCTTCAAAAAGTAAAAAAAAAAAGTTGTGTTTGCACAATAGATCGCTGCTGGATCCGGATGATTACCGGACATGGGATCTCAGCCTTGGCAGTATTCTGCTCAATAGTCAAAACTAGGAGTGGGTCCGAAACAAAGGAGAGGTGCGAACCATCCCATTATAGTTCTTCTCCGATTATATACTATAAATGCTGAGAAACAATACCGCAATACACAGGGGTGAGAGTGATCCTATGTAACAATGCGAAGATCCACTATCTTACAAGAGAAATGTACAATACATGTCACATCCATGATAATTAATAAAAGTGAGGCTGTCATAATATTAATATTTAGCAATCAGATAGTGTATGGCTACTATGTTGCATTATTCATCATCCCTAGACTATCCTTTGCCGTGTGTAACGGTAGCAAACCCCGAGGAAAGCATTTTCTGGCGTCCACAATTAATGTCCACAGCTAATTCCCCTCCCCCGCTCTCTGCTGCCTGTTTATGAGTTCAGATGGTTCACATAAAAAGAAAAATACTACAAGATAAGCAAATGCTAAGTTGATCCATATGGCGTGCCACTTGCATTGCCATTTAGCTCCAATGATACAGGGGGAAAGTAAAACAAAGCGGGGAGTGTTCTGCGCAGGAGGGAAGGACAAAGCCCTGTGCCCTGAAGCTGCAGAAAATGATGGGGGAAAAGAATAGAGGGGAAGGGGGGCACTAAATAGGGGGAAGGGCAATTGGAGGAAAAGCTAGGGGTTGGGGGAAGGAGGCAAAAAAAGCAGCAAAAGTTGCTTTCCACATGGCTGCACCAAGTCTATAGGTATTCTCCCCCACTTTCTCACAGCCCCATGCCTGCTATTTGTCAGCTTTACTGTCACTGTAAGAAAATAAACAGCAATAAAACAGAGGCAACAGCACATGTGGTTAATAGATAGAGCCGCAAGCCACATTTATCTTACAGGGGCCATTCACTTCTATGGAAAAAGTGCTATTGTAATTATAGAGCAAATATAGCAATAAGTCAGATGACGCAAAGTATATATACAATATACCATAAGGTATGGAGAATATTTATTATTGTCTAATACTTCATAATCCAGAACGTCTGATAATCCAGCACAGATGTGTAATCTAATAATGTGGAATGTAACAAAAGAGGAAGAATAGACAAGAGAATCAATGGGGAAAGTATTGGGACTATATGTGTAAATCTATTGCATGCCCTTTTTCTCTGCGACTATTATTAATAATAATACTATAATAATAAATATTATAGTCATATTATCAATTGTGACTATTATGAATATTAATAATAATAATAATAATTTGAAATATGTAGGGTCACATCTTTGCCAGGTTAGGATAAATCCACAGGGGTTGGATATAATGTGGATAAAATCTGTACCAATTGTATACATTTTTTATGAATTCCAAAGACATACTAATAGGGAATGTAAATTGTGAGCCCCAATGGGGACAGGGATGATGTCTGTAAAGTGCAGTGGAATTAATGGCGCTATATAAGTGATTAAAATAAATAAACAATCTATTACCACTGCGCAACCAGCTCTGTCCTCACCTATTGTACCCTCACCCATTCCCTGTAGACTCAGCCCTCGCGGGCAGGGTCCGCTCTCCTCCTATACCAGTCTGTTATGTACTGTTAATGACTTTTGTATGTATACCCTCTTTCACTTGTAAAGGGCCATGTAATAAATGGCGCTATAATAATAATAAATAATAATAATTACTGATTTACACATTTCACCCCTTGTGGAAGGCTGCAGCTGTGAATTAAAACCCCCCAAAAATGAAGAGGAGGTAAATTATTGATGCAGTTGTTTCCTGCAAACTGTGGATAAGTTTTCAAAAGTCCCATACACAATACTTGTAATTTATTGCAGTTATTTTTTCCAAAAATCCAGGTGGAAAATCTACAGCCTATACAATCCTTGTGTATATATCCTTAAAAGAATTGTTACATAGGTTATAAAAAACCTAGGTCCATTGTGCTCCATAAAAAATAAGTTTGCATATTCTGATTGTACCTTTAAGGCTGCGGCCACACGGTCATTAATGCGAGTGAATCGCATGACACTCTGCTCCCGCTCTGCTGGAGTATAAGCCCAGTGTCATGCAATTGTCATGCCACTGTGTTGCGATCCTGCGATCACAGCACAGCCGCTAAGGAGAGGGCGGGTGCTGCGGAGGAGAGGGAGGGAGTAATCTTAATCTTCCTATCTCCTCCACTGTTAGCTGATATGATTCTCGCACTGCGCTCCGCTGTAATGTGCAGTGCAATGTTTCTCTTGCACCCATAGACTTGAATGGGTGTGAGTAAAAATGAATCGGATTGCACCTGCAGCATGCTGCGATTGTTTTCTCTGTTCGATTAGGTCTGAGAAAAAAAATCACTCATGGGTGCTGCCCCATAGAGTAACATGCATCTGGGTGGAATGCGATTTTCTTTATCGCATTCCACTCGCTCAGTTTTACTCGTCGTGCGTGCTCAGCCTAATATTGATAGAAGCAGATGTTTCTCTAAAATAGTTTGTTGCTCTATGAAATGGGAGTTTACAACATTAAAAATAAATAAATAAAAATAAATAAATAAATAAAAATAAATATAAATATATATATATATATATATCTACATCTATCTATCTATATATATATATATACACACACACACACACACACAAACACACACACACATTTATATACATATAGAGACAGAGAGAGAACAAACATATTTTTTTAGTTTTTTTTTAGTTTTTCCTTAGTTCTTTGAGATATATATATATATGTATATAAATGTGTGTGTATATATATATATATATATATATATATATATATATATATTTATTTTATATATATATATACATATATATATATATATATATATATATATATATATATATATATATGTAAAATCATTAATATTTATTACAGATGTAGCAGAAGTAATTGTGTTACTTTGCACTTTAGAAATCTTGCCTACTGACTATCCTCTGAATTGATTTTCCTGCACTTTTATATAAAATGAATGGCTTTACCATGTGTTCCGTAACTAAACAGAAAATATTTGATCTTCAGGACAGGACCTCATGTCCTATATAGGGACTTAATGCCAGCAATTAAAGGAACATGCATTTTTGGCATCAAGAATGATCACTTTAATTGAAAAAAGCTCCCACTTTAAAGAAAGAAATGCTCTGATCATAAGTATCAGTTCTTGTCTATATGAAGTCAGCCAGAACATGACTTATCACCGGCCAGTGATGATATAAGAAACTGATAGATGACTTCTAGTAATCAGCCAAAAGGAGGATATGAAACAATCATCTTCTGATGTGTGCACTCATTAAGGAGGCTGCTCATTCCTGCTCCATCACTCCATAACAAATTACTGCCATAAATTGTTCATGAGCTGCGGCCACAAAACACAACCACCGCAGAAGGAGGCAGCTACGCCCGGCCTGTAATCTGCAGCGCTGTACCAAGTATTCTGGATCACAGCAGCATGAATTTATAGGGGGAACCTTCCAGCATATAACATCAATAGGTCACAAAACTATACAAAAAGAATGTACTTCATAGGATAATAAACCGTAATGTAGTGCAGAATATATCAGTATTACCCGTGTTTCCGAAAATAAGACCGGGCCTTTGCATTACTTTTTGCTCTGAATATGCACTAGGGCTTATTTTCAGGGGAGGTCTTATATATTTTTTATAGCTGTATGTTTCCCCATTGTTTTACTGTAAGCCCTGGAAAATTTATTGAAGCGCCCGTTGTCACGAACCACCGGGGGGGTCACTCAGAAATCCCCCGCGCTGGCTACCAGTACGTCACAATCGGGGGGTAACAAGTGGGGGTCACCCCTCCTTTATACCTCCCGACCGACAGACAGAGCACGTGATGCGCTCTCTAGCGCCCCTCTTATAGTCAGGCCAATTATGGAATTGCCCGACAATAAGCAAGGAGGCCGCTATACTACTTATGCCGATTATTGAAGGGTCCCCGGTGAGAGTAGGGTATATATTCCCCCGACCTCCGCGGGCGGAATATATAAAACCTCCCCGAATCTCACTGGCCTCCCACAATAATCCTTGGCACAAACTCGCTGCCACCAACCGATTTACGGTAACTATTAGCCGAACACACAGACGTGGGATTCAAGATCGAGATAACAGAACAGCCCAAGATTAATTATATAATTTAATCAGCCTAAAGCACACTAGAAACTACAATATATACAATAGGGAATCTACAGAATATACAGTTATGTCAGAGTACAGTTACAATCAAAGCATGGTTTACAAACAGGCATACACAGTTCCAGCAGTTACCTTGTGCGTCTGGCCACAGGGGGGCGCTGTAGGCCAGGTTTCTAGGATCCTTCCCACAGATGTTTCCTACACGTGACCCTCAGCGAAAGAACACTGGAAAATGGCCGAAGTAGGGTTATCAACCTGGGCAAATCCAGGTCCCCTCCTACCTTAGTGACCTCAGAGGGAGCACTGCTCCACCCCTGGCTGGAGTTATGGACAAAATCCACAACATGGAATATGGCCATAACTTGGCCTGGGAGCGTCGTAGGCGGACGCCGACGCTCTCATTGTGACAGCTATGAATTTAGCTACAGAACGAGAGGACTCATGACTTGTCTACTAGTTCCCCATTGGCTGATATCACGCCTGGGGTATTTCCCCAGGTCCTGCTCCCATAAAAAGGGTGTGCCAGCATCGTCCGCATGCGGAGACACCATTTTTATGGTTGCCATATTTATCGGAAATATGGCTTGCGAGATATGAACCATTTTTTACTGGAGTCGTTCTGTCTGGATACTTCCATAGCCTTGCTAATTAGATAGCAGCCCCTACTACAGGGTCACGGCAGGGAGTCATCCTGTGTCCATTGTTCCCACATCATCTCATTTCCATATCACAGGAGATGGCTGTTGGAGGTGTAAGTGGGATGTGACACCTTCCCAGATGGTGGACATTGAGAACAAGAAGGGAGGGGGCACTGCCATGGAGTGATGAGAGCGATTATGACTGGAAGTCATAATTCATCTTCATATCCCAGGGTTTGCCTCACACCTCCCCCCTTTTGAGGGCGCTAGGGGGCAGCACACTCCGGTGTTCCCCCGTGCGCCCGTCCGCGACCTCTCCTTGTCGGGACAGCCCGTCTGCGTTACCGTGGTCCCGGCCCCTTTTGTGGCGAATGGTGAAGCTGTATTGCTGGAGCGCAAGGCTCCATCGCAACAATCGCCCATTCGTCCCAGAGACGGTGTGCAACCAGCTGAGGGGATTGTGGTCCGTCTCCACGATGAAGTGGCGCCCGTATAGATAGGGTTGCAGACGCTGCAGGGCCCACACTATGGCCAGGCACTCCTTCTCCATCGTGGAATAGGCCACTTCCCTTGGTAACAGCTTCCTGCTCAGGTACAAGACTGGGTGCTCTTGGCTCGCAGAGTCCACCTGGCTGAGCACCGCACCGAGGCTGAAGTCACTGGCGTCGGTCTGTACTACAAACGGCCGCGTGAAGTCGGCTGCCTGTAGCACGGGCGGGCTGGACAGGGCGTCCTTTAGGGCCCGGAAGGCTGTCTCGCAGTCCATTGTCCAATCGACTGCAGAGGGCAGCTTCTTCTTGGTGAGGTCCGTCAAGGGCTTTGCCAGGCTACTATAGCATGGAACAAACCTCCTATAGTACCCAGCGGTCCCCAAGAAGGACATCACCTGCTTCTTGGTCCTGGGGGTGGGCCAGGATGCGATGGCCTCCACTTTCTCAGGCTCGGGCTTCAGTGTTCTCCCACCTACCCGGTGACCGAGGTACTGGACCTCGCTCATGGCCAGCTGACACTTTCTCGACTTGATGGTCAAACCTGCCCGGTGGATCCGCCTGAGCACCTGTGCTAGATGCTCTAGGTGGTCCTCCCAGGTGGGACTGAAGACGGCAATGTCATCCAGGTACGCGGCCGCGTACCCTTCAAGTCCCTTGAGCAGGGTGTTGACCATCCGCTGGAAGGTGGCAGGGGCATTCCTCATCCCGAATGGCATCACCGTGGACTCGTACAGTCCAAATGGGGTAATAAAGGCAGAGCGTTCCCTGGCCTTGCGAGTCAGGGGGATCTGCCAATATCCCCGGCTCAGGTCCATGATGGTCAGGTACTGAGCCCCGGCCAACTGATCGAGCAGGTCATCGATGCGTGGCATTGGGTACGCATCGGCGACCGTGACAGCATTGAGCCCCCTGTAGTCCACGCAGAACCGAGTGGTTCTGTCCTTCTTAGGGACGAGGACTACAGGCGAGGCCCAAGCGCTGTTGGATGCCTGGATCACCCCCAGCTTCAGCATCTCGTCAATCTCCTGGCGCATGTGTTGCTGCACCTCCAGGGAGACCCGATATGCTGAACGCCGGATCGGGGGATGATCCCCAGTGTCCACGTGATGGACAGCCAAGTTAGTCCTTCCGGGCTGGTTGGTAAACAACCCCCGGAAGGGGTGTAGGGTGGCCCACAGCTGGGACCGTTGGTCTTCCAAGAGCTGGTGGCCAACCTCCACATCCTCAATGGATCCGCCTGCCCTAACCTGGGCTAGCATATCCAAGAGGGTTTCCGCTTCTCCCTCCTCGGGCAAGTTGCACACGGGGAGCGCACATGCCTCCCGCTCATGATGTGCCTTCATCATGTTCACATGGAAGGGCTTCCGCCTTCCACGGGCAGGGTCCAGGGTGACCAGGTACGTCACAGGGTTGAGCTGCTGGTACACGAGGTATGGGCCTTCCCAGGCTGCCTGAAGCTTGTCCTGTGGTACGGGGACCAGTACCCACACCTTTTGACCCACTTGGTAGGTCCTCTCACAAGCGTTCTGGTCGTACCAACGCTTCTGATCGGCCTGGGCTTGAGCCATATTGTCGTGTACCAGTTGCGTCAAGGCCTGCATTTTGTCCCGGAAGCGCACGACATACTCGATAACCGACACTCCAGGGGTGGCCAAATCCCCTTCCCAAGCCTCTTTCACCAGAGCCAGGGGGCCCCGCACACGTCGCCCGTACAGGAGCTCAAACGGTGAGAATCCTGTTGAGGCCTGTGGAACCTCCCGGTAAGCAAATAACAGGTGTGGGAGATACCGCTCCCAGTCACGCCCATGGGAGTCGACCAACATCTTAAGCATCTGCTTTAAGGTGCCATTAAACCGCTCGCACAGGCCATTAGTCTGTGGATGGTACGGGCTGGCCACCAGATGTCGCACCTGGACTTGCTTACAGAGGGCCTCCATCAGCTGGGACATGAATTGGGTCCCCCGGTCAGTGAGCATTTCCTGGGGAAAACCCACTCGGGAGAAAATATCCAGCAATGCGGTGGCCACCTTGTCAGCCCGAATGGACGACAAGGCCACTGCTTCCGGGTACCGGGTGGCATAGTCCACTACCGTCAGTATGAAGCGTTTCCCGGAGCTGCTGGGGATGGCCAGCGGGCCGACCAGATCCACAGCCACCCTCCTGAAAGGCTCATCGATGATTGGCAGAGATACCAGTGGGGCTTTGGGGTGTGGCCCCGCCTTCCCCACTCTCTGACAGGTTTCACACGAACGGCAGTAGGCAGCCACATCGGCCCCCATTTTTGGCCAGTAGAAATGCTGGTTTAACCTGGCCTTGGTCTTAGCGATCCCTAGGTGTCCGGCCATCGGAATCTCATGTGCGATCCGCAACAACTCCGTCCGGAACGGATAGGGTACCACCAACTGTCGGTCCCTGGGCCACGCCTCCGGTGAACCCTGCTGGACCGTGGCCCGGTACAGCCGTCCTTTGTCCCAGACCACTCGCTCCGGGTCCGAGTCCGAGGGAGGCTGTGCCGCCTGCTCCTTAAGAGCTTTCAGGCTGTCGTCAGCTTCTAACGCTGCCTGAAACCCCTGACTAGATGTGGCCAGAATCGACGAGACTGTCACATCTTCGGTCAGTACCCCGGGACCTGTGTCCTGGCCTCCACCTGACTCGGCTGCCACTGGGTCAGAAGGGGAAGAGCTATCGGACCTCTGGGAGGCCCCTTGGCTTCCAGCACTCCCACTGCGGGTGACAGCGGCCACAGCCGCTGCGACCGTGGGTCGTGCCTGCTCCTCCTCCGTTCCTGACCAAGTCGCCGGTTCAGGCAGACCTACCTGGCTTCCTGACACCCCGGTTGTGGGGGAACCATGCACCGAGATCTTACCTGGGAGCACTTCCGCTCCTGGACCGGCCCCAATCTCACCTGCCTGTTCCCCTCCTGCAGCAACAGAACCCCGCTGTGAAATCTCTGGGGACCCCACATTTGCTGTGGTAGCCCCCACCCCACACACTGGTCCTCCCCCTGCAGCACCCTGCTCTCTGCTTATCCCTGCAGAGGGCAACAGATCCCAGCTCACAGGCTGATTACTTGTAGAGGCATTGTCACACCTTTCTCTGACCCCCTCCCCTGTCACAGCTGCAGCTGTGTGTGTGTCTATGGTGTCTATGCAAGCAGAAATATCAGAGTTCACTCCCTCCTCCCTTACATCATTCATAGATAACACATTAACATTGTCCGGAGGCATGTCAGTACTGGCTGAAGGTTCAGCCCTTGGTTGGGGCCCAAACTGGGAGGTTATCTGCCCCAAATCTGTCCCAAGTAGCACGTTTGCGGGGATCCGATCAGTTACCCCCACCTCCCTCACCCCTCGCCCTGCGCCCCAGTCCACATAAATGTCAGCAACAGGCAGCGCCGGGTCAATGCCTCCAATCCCGGAGACAGCGAGGGTTTTTCCAGGGATCAAGTCTTGGGGGGACACCATCTCAGGCCGCACCAGAGTCACCTCCGAGGCGCTGTCTCGCAGTCCCATGGTCACAGACCGGCCGACGGTGACAGGTTGGAAGCTGTCCAGGGACCTACCACCACCCCCACCCACACAATACACCTTGGGCGGCCCTTGGGACGGGGACGGAGCCGGGGCCTTGGGACGCTGAGGGCACATGGCCTTGAAGTGTCCAGGTAGGTTGCACTGGTGGCACCGTCTTGGTTCTGCCACGGGCCTGGAGAGGGGAGTTGAGGGGGACACCCCCTGCAGTCTAGGGGCAGGTGGGGCAGTCGCAGAGTTCATCTTACCCCCTCTCCAGGTGCTGGTGGTGGCTGCTCTCCTGGCCTCAGGAGCCCGATTGTTGGTGTAGTCATCGGCCAGGGCAGCTGTAGCCGTGGACCCCTTTGGCTTCTGGTCTCGGATGAACTGGCGGAGATCCTCAGGGCAGTTCCACAAGAGTTGCTCCGTGATGAACAAGTCCAGGATCTCCGGTCCGGTGGAAAGCTGCAGGCCTTGGGTCCAGTGGTCGGCAGCTCGGGCAAGTGCCCGCCGGTGGTCAGCCCAGGAGTCCTTTGGTCCCTTCTGTAGGCTCCGGAACTTCTTGCGGTAGGACTCTGGAGTGAGGTTGTACTGTTGGATCAGGGCCCGCTTGATGGTGTCGTAGCCCTGATCTGCCTCAGCAGGCAAGTCCCCAAGGATATCCAGGGCCTTACCCCTTAAACGGGGGGTCAGGTATTTGGCCCACTGGTCCTTGTCCAGATGGTGCTGCAGGCAAGTCCGTTCAAAAGCAGTCAAGAAAGAGTCCAAGTCTCCGTCCTTCTCCAGCACTGGGAAGTCCTCAACACGGACCTTTGGAAGTTTGGTGTCTTGAAGGTCACGTGTGGCTGATGAGGGCCGGAGCTGAGCTAGCTGCAGCTGGTAGTCACGCTCTGCCTGGCGCTCTTCACGTGCTGCTTGCCGCTCCGCAGCCTCACGCACTGCTTGCCGCTCCGCAGCCTCAGCGTCACGCGCTGCCTGTCGCTCACGCTCGGCCATGAGTATCTCGTAGGTATCCCGGTCTCCAGCCTGGAGAAGGGCCATAGCCATTTGAAGAAGGCTATCCGAGCCTCCCAGGCTCGGTGGAATGGCACGTGGTGATCTGCGGCCCGCTGCGGAGCCTGGTGCTTCACTGTCCATTGCAGAGCGGAGGGCTGGCATCTGGCTCGTTGAGGACCCTTGGGTGAGCTGCTCCTCATCTTGTCCATAATTGCCAGGTTGGGCGCTGTCCTCTGCAGAACGGTTTTCTGGCGTCGAGCTCCTGGAGGGCTCGTGGACAACCTCCTCATCGTCTCTGGCCTGAGCATCGGCCATTCCTTTGGCTTTGCTCCTGGTGCTCTCAGCCATTGTTGCAGACTTTGGTCACTGACACAGAACTGACACCTGATGCCTCCACACACCTTACAGTATCTGCACTCTGACACTCTAGTGTTGGTCTGGTCTGAAGACCCCAGCAGCCACAGCTGCTGCAGGCAGTCTTTAGTGTCTGGGAGTATGGGTTTCACACTCACACACACTATTATCTCGATCCCACCGCTTGCCACCAATATGTCACGAACCACCGGGGGGGTCACTCAGAAATCCCCCGCGCTGGCTACCAGTACGTCACAATCGGGGGGTAACAAGTGGGGGTCACCCCTCCTTTATACCTCCCGACCGACAGACAGAGCACGTGATGCGCTCTCTAGCGCCCCTCTTATAGTCAGGCCAATTATGGAATTGCCCGACAATAAGCAAGGAGGCCGCTATACTACTTATGCCGATTATTGAAGGGTCCCCGGTGAGAGTAGGGTATATATTCCCCCGACCTCCGCGGGCGGAATATATAAAACCTCCCCGAATCTCACTGGCCTCCCCACAATAATCCTTGGCACAAACTCGCTGCCACCAACCGATTTACGGTAACTATTAGCCGAACACACAGACGTGGGATTCAAGATCGAGATAACAGAACAGCCCAAGATTAATTATATAATTTAATCAGCCTAAAGCACACTAGAAACTACAATATATACAATAGGGAATCTACAGAATATACAGTTATGTCAGAGTACAGTTACAATCAAAGCATGGTTTACAAACAGGCATACACAGTTCCAGCAGTTACCTTGTGCGTCTGGCCACAGGGGGGCGCTGTAGGCCAGGTTTCTAGGATCCTTCCCACAGATGTTTCCTACACGTGACCCCCAGCGAAAGAACACTGGAAAATGGCCGAAGTAGGGTTATCAACCTGGGCAAATCCAGGTCCCCTCCTACCTTAGTGACCTCAGAGGGAGCACTGCTCCACCCCTGGCTGGAGTTATGGACAAAATCCACAACATGGAATATGGCCATAACTTGGCCTGGGAGCGTCGTAGGCGGACGCCGACGCTCTCATTGTGACAGCTATGAATTTAGCTACAGAACGAGAGGACTCATGACTTGTCTACTAGTTCCCCATTGGCTGATATCACGCCTGGGGTATTTCCCCAGGTCCTGCTCCCATAAAAAGGGTGTGCCAGCATCGTCCGCATGCGGAGACACCATTTTTATGGTTGCCATATTTATCGGAAATATGGCTTGCGAGATATGAACCATTTTTTACTGGAGTCGTTCTGTCTGGATACTTCCATAGCCTTGCTAATTAGATAGCAGCCCCTACTACAGGGTCACGGCAGGGAGTCATCCTGTGTCCATTGTTCCCACATCATCTCATTTCCATATCACAGGAGATGGCTGTTGGAGGTGTAAGTGGGATGTGACACCTTCCCAGATGGTGGACATTGAGAACAAGAAGGGAGGGGGCACTGCCATGGAGTGATGAGAGCGATTATGACTGGAAGTCATAATTCATCTTCATATCCCAGGGTTTGCCTCACACCCGTTAATACAAAATTAATATTCACCCCTTTCCCCGCCCACCCCTCTATACCGGTGTCAGTGATTGGGTGCAGTCAGACTGCTGTATTCCTCTCCCGATGATCGCATGGGTAAGGAGAGCCACTGGCCAATCCAAGGATTGCGATATGATCATCAGGCAAGAAATACAGCAGTCTGACTGAAGGGGTGAATATTCATTTTATGTTAACAGTGGGCACAAGCCCTATATCAGGATACTATTAGTATAGTGAATTATTATGATGAACCGCAACTAGAAATTATTTTTGGAGTAGGGCTTATATTTTAATCATGCTTTAAAAAGACCAAAGAATCCTGCAAGGTCTTATTTTCAGGGAAACACAGTAAGTATAAATGAGTCATTAAAAAGAAATGTTAGTCTATGTTCCCATTAGCATCATGGTTCTTATTTATTCAGGAACCAAGACTGTTACTTTATGACGAATCCACTGTCAAACAGATAAAAATAAATCATTCTGATTCTGCTCCCCCTTATATGACTTATAATTGGATTCACCAGATCTCTGTAGGGGTTTCCATATTTGTTACAGCAAGAATAGCTCTGAAGACTATATTTTTCTTGCCCTCAAAAATACCAGAACCAATGGCTGCCAGGTAAAAATGTCAGTGCAACCAAACAGTTAATGATATAGTGATTGGGTGATTACGGTATTTCTAATAACCCATTAAAATCCTTAAAACCAAAAAAGTGGAGGTCTGCCAATGACATGAAGTTCATGCGGGCTCAAACTCAGAATGGCCCTATTGTTATGGGTACTTTACACACTGCGAAATCGCTAGCAATAGCTAGCGATGTCGAGCGTGATAGCACCCACCCTGTCGTATGTGCGACATTTGGTGATCGCTGCCGTAGCGAATATTATCGCTACGACAGCGTCACACGCTCATACCTTGTCAGCGACGTTGCTGTGACCACCGAACAATCCCTCCCTCAAGGGGGAGGTGCCGTTCGGCGTCATAGCGACGTCACTGCGGTGTCACTAAGTGGCCGGCCAATAGAAGCAGAGGGGCGGAGATGAGCAGGAAGTAACATCCTGCCCACCTCCTTCCTTCCGCATTGGCAGTGGACGCAGGTAAGGAGATGTTCGTCTTTCCTGCGGTGTCACACATAGCGATGTGTGATGCCGCAGGAACGAGGAACAACATCTTACCGGTGGCAGCAGCGATATTAAGGAAATGAGTGACGTGTCAACGATCACCATTTTGGAACGATTTTGCGATCGTTGATCGTCGCTCATTAGTGTTACACACTGCGATACCGCTACCGGCGCCGGATGTGCGTCACTAACGACCCCGACAATATATCGGTAGCGATGTTGCAGCGTGTAAAGTACCCTTGGCTCTGATAATCCACTTTCCTCTTCTTACTCTCCTGTCTCTCCATTATCCACTGTATCCCCCCCTCCTACAATTATCACCTATGTTTTCATAGCTTTTGTCATCTGACTCCCCAATTACATAACTATTCACAAAAATTAAAAATTGCCCACTTTTAAAGGTACCTTAATCTGACCCTGGAATCATATCACTCTTTCTATGTCGTAAAATATACTGAAAAGAAATAAATGTGCAATCTGGTTGCTTTGAAAATTAGGCAACTGTTCATCTGTACTTTTATTGGCTTTATATATTCAGTGGTCATGTTTTAGTATTTACTTTGTTACTTCCAATACGAGACACTAACGTTCCAGCCGTCTTCCTCGAAAAGAGGTTAATTGAATATATAAATTTCCAGGGGAGCATTGCATGGCTTATAAGTCTACCTATGCAAATTTGGCATTTTCCAGTAGGAAAAACTGTACTGCTTACATCCCCTGTCGGAGGCCTCTCACTCAACCAAACCTGTTTTCCTCTTTCAAATTGATGAGGGGCAAACACCCTTAAACACGTGTCTACAAATGGAGTTTCTGGTTTGGCTTCTTATAACAAGGCCTTTTAAAAAGTCAATATTGACTTTCAGGATTGTTACTTCTAAAAGGTGGCACTTGTGTTTTAGTCAACTTCCTTTCTGAAGAGGCTTTAAACATTACATTTACCAGGGGAGCATTGCATGGCCTAAGGTTCTACCTATGCCGATTTGGCACTCTACTCAAGGAGAAATTTTACCGCTTACACCATCGGTGTAACACTAAGGTACTAGCCGTCTTCTTCTCTGAAAAGAGGCTAACTGAATATACAAATTTCCAGAAGAGCATTGCATGGTCTATAAGTCTCCCTATACCAATTTGGCACTCCCCACAAGGAGATATTTTACCACTTACACCCCCTGTTAGAGGTAGCTCACCCAGCCAAAGAAGTTCTCCTCCTTTGCACTGATAAGGCGCAAACATCCTGAAACATGTGTCTGGAAATGGAGTTTCTGTTTTGGCTTCTTATTTTGTCACGTGGCAAGGCTCTTTTAAAGGGTCAATATTGACTTTTCGGATTGCTACTTCCAATAGGTGGCACTAGAGTTTCAGTCCTCTTCTTTCTAAATAAGCTGTTTGAGTATTTAATGTAGTTGTCATGGTCGTCTCCTTTGGAGATTAGTGACAGGTTCAGGTTTTGAGTCTCTGATATATCATCTGAGACTATACATATTAAATGTGTTTTTCCATTTGGCATGCACGAGGTTAATGCCAGTTTTCTTGCTAGCAGCTAGTTCATTACCCCTGCTCAGGTGTTTCCACTGATAACCACTCCCAACCTGGATAAATATCCTCTGCTCCCAGCAGAGGGTGCCAGTTATTCAGAATTCATTCTGGAGCTTGGTCTGGAGCAGGAAGGAGGTGTTCACTGCTGCTGCTGTTTTTGGTTGTTTTGTGTGAAATTAATCACGTTGTTTAATTTTCTTCTCCTTACCTTATTTATCCCCTATACATTTTCCTATAATTCCCCTAGTGTTTGTTTTTGGTGTGCATTAGCTTTGTTGCCCCCCCCCCTATCTGTGTTGTTTGTCGATGGGGTTTTGTGACCACTGTCCCAGCTTGACCCTTGGGTGGTGGGTGTGGAGGGTGTTACATCAGGGCCTTGGACAGGAGATAGGAACACGCTGGGGGCCCTGACCTCACTACCATCAAGTGTACCTCTGGGTTGAGGGTCAGCTCAGGGTGCTACCTAGTCTGAGGGCCAGCTTAGGGGTCCCTATCAAGTCACATCCTAGTCACCAGCGTGACAGTAGTTTAGTTCAATCTCTTATTATTTGCATTGTGCACCTGCTTGTACATAGTGTCACATCCTATCCAATTTAATATTAAAAATATATTCCTGTTTAATATTACAAATAGCTACAAATTATTCCCACATGCTACACATATTAGCACATTGCATTGTCTCCAAATATCAGCAGCTACTTAACTTATTAAAAAAAATATGATCCCTCTAGTTTCCAGCCACAGCCATGGAACAATAATGTAAGGTATGCTTTCAAGCCCGGCTGGATGACATCCACATAACGGAATACATTTGTTATTCCAATTCATCTCTATAATGAACAATAAGTCATCTGCATTATTGGAGCTCTTGGGTAGCTGTAGCTGCTGACCCAGGCACGCTGCCCCCCGTGACATGGAAACCATTCCTGCAAGGGACAGATCACATAGCATCAGTGCGGCTCTGCACAGAGCGTCATCCATTTACTATGTTCTTCCCAGATTTTTTATTTATGGGTTGTGATTGTATAATAAATGTTATAAGGTGTAGATCTGTCCCCCCTCTTTAGCAATGGTCACAGAGCTACCCCCTACAAGAATGAATTTCATCCTGCAATAGGTTTGGCACTTTTACTACTTAGTGATGAAGAAGCATATTTGTAAAAGTCATAGAGCCCCTTTACATACCAGTCTAAGCTCTCATACCCTGGAAGCATTTTTCATGCGCTTCATTGAGTCATGCTCATTGCACGGTAAATACAGCTAAAGCTCCATTATCATAGAGATCATGGATTTCTGTGATGAATGAGTCTTTAATATACACTCAAGCACCAGATGCATCTGGAACGGTTCCAGCTTGGCTTGAGTGTGTGCTAAAGATACGTTTACCAGATACATCATCAATCTATCTACATTACAATGCATTATATAACAGAAGCGGACATTACACATTGCAGTGTAAATATAAAACTGATCTTTTGTGGTATGTAAGAGAATCTATGGCCAATTCTATGCCCAGGAAAAGGCAAATGAACGGCACAGCTATCCCGGTAAAATCTAAAAACTTTATTTAGAAATCCATATAAAAAGATAAATCTATAAAATATCCAGAAACCTTATGCGTTTCTAGCACCAAAAGCGTCATTAGTCATTAGTCATAGGAACATTCTACTTGAGATTCGTAGCGGTTTCTACAGACTCAGCGACGTCGCTGTGGCCGGCAAACCGCCTCCTTTCTAATGGGGCGGTTCGTGCGGCGTCACAGCGGCGTCACTAAACGGCCGCCCAATAGAAGCGGAGGGGTGGAGATGAGCGGCCGTAACATCCCGCCCACCTCCTTCCTACCTCACTACCGGCGGCCACAGGTAAGCTGTAGTTTGTCGTTCCCAAGGTGTCACACGTAGCGATGTGTGCTGCTTTGGGAACGATGAACAACCTGCAAACGATGGACGATTTGTTGAGTATTTTCCATCGTTAACGGTCGTTCGTTGGTGTCACGTGCAACGACGTCGCTAACGATGCCGGATGTGTGTCACGGAATCCATGACCCCGGCGATATATCGTTAGATACGTCATTGCGTGTGACGCGGCCTTTAGGCTCTCTGACCATGGATGTATTATAGAGCCATGTATTTAAAGCTTTGGGTCAACCCCTTCTCATATGCGGGAGTCTAATGCCTTCTTACTGCAATTTGACTTGTGCTGTAACTTACAACAGGGTCTTAACTATCAAAATCTTCCAATGTAAAAGCTTTGTTGTCCACCCCACGAAATACAGTATTTTGGTTACACAACAATAATATTTTCACACAATACTCAATGTCCAAAAGAACGTAATACATATGGCTGTACCAAGGGTTAGACATTCTTAGGCACCTACCTAGGGTGGGTACTTGTATTGGGGCATAGACATGGATTTAATGCACATGAAATTTTTGTGATGTTTTTGAAGCTAATCAGGACAAATAGCATGATAATACTGCCATAATCCCAAATGTGTGTCGGGCCTTTTACTGCAGACAAAAACAGCAAGGAGATGGTCAGATGATGATAATATCTGTGCTGGTCCTGGTCCTGTAAGTGGAGCTACAGGCGTCCACAAAGGAGGAGAGTGTGAGATGTGCCGCGTAAGTGTCTGAACTCTGTATTTAAGGGGTATGAATTAGTTAAAGGATCTGCAGTTTTTACTTATTTGGAGATCTTTTTTGGAGGTCACATTTTGGGTATGTATTTATTTACTGGTTGACACCCCACAGAAAAAGGCCCCTGTGTAAAAACAGTTTATGGGCTTTCAACTCATCAAAGTGCACAATATTATCTGCTTTAAAGGTAGAAGAGGGCCCCATTACCTGGGTTGCACCAATGGTGCATCCACCCCTGTATTTATTTAGAGGCAATGTTTGTATTTAGGGGCCAGTATATATTTACGGGATCTTAGGTCTTCAATTATTTGGTGGTCTATTTTAGATTCATGTCTGGGATCTGTAGTTATTTTCCAGTACCTATGTAATCTATTTATTTTGGAGTTCGGTCTATTAATTTTGGCGTATATTGAAGGATATTTTCCCTTCTTGTGATTCACACATAAAAGGTTTGTGGTGTTTGAGGGCAGGGCCAATGTAAGTAGTGGAAATAAGCTAAAGAACATTGAAGTCATGCTCATCGCACCTTGAAAGTTGAAGGTGTCCCTTTAAACCCTCTTTATAACACAATCCTTGCTGGAGTCTGACAAGATGATCAAACTATAGGAATAGGGTGCATGACTCAAAAATAGATCCATATATGTATTGTTTTCTATACATATAGGACATGGATACCTTTTATTCCATGGTCCTTTTCTTGCATCATTTATTTTTTGGTAGACGGACTGTAAAAAAAAAAAAAAGCAGAGATATATTTGAGATTGGGCCCATTCATGGCCATCAGTCTTACATCTGTGTGCTTTCCATTTGAGCCTGGACTTGTAGATTCAGCCTTACCTAGACCATCACTAGTTTTTTTAAAACCCAGTTCACTCCCAATGACTCCAGACTTGGTATTTGCAAAGGAATGTGCTATGTTGGTGTATGCAAAACAATAGCTTTAAAAGATAATTGTACATCAGAAGATCTAATTTTGTTATATGGGCTCAATCACAGATTTTGCTTCTTCGCTATATTCTCAACCATTGCATACACATCTGCTCCCTCTAACTATGGGTCAACTATCATCTCAAAAAGTTTTGATAGAGCCTCCCCTCCCCCTCCTCTGTCAACCCTCACAGGCTGTTTGTGAGGAGAACCAGGACTAGAAACTCAGCATCCAATCCGACAAGTCCACTTTTAACCCTCCGTAATAGGCAACCCAACGAGAAGGGATTGAAAAGTCTACTTGACGATCACCAGGTCAAGCGCTCATTACAGCAGTTTTCAGAATTAAGCCTTTACCTCGTGTTTATTTTTCCCTGAAATGTCTTTCATCACTATAATCACATCTATAGCATATTAAACCGCTGCACACTTTCACAAGGAGGGTGAAAAAGTAACAACCATGTCAGCTCTCATAATGGAGAATGTCAGCTGAGAAAAAAAGTGACAAGTAACTACTTTAGAAAGAATATGCACATACATTCTCCTGTATATTGTACCATGTAGCAAACCACAAAAAAAAAGAAAAGGCACATCGAAAACCACACACAATTACACAGCGTTAACAATAATCTGGACTTCTATAGCAAATGTTCTAGGAAAAATCTAAAAAAATGAAAATAAGAGGCAAATTAAATAATCTGTTATGGGTATGAAAATGGCAAAGTGGTGGTGACTTCAGACCAACTATAAAGCACCCCTCATTTCTGAATTAGAAGGTCAAAGTCACTACTGATGTACATCCATTGAGGGCCTTCCAGCAGGTTAATTTATTTATTTTACTCACTTATATGGTGCCATTGATTCCACAGCACTTACAGTCATCAGTATCACATTCCCCATTGAGGCTCGCAACCTAAATTCCCTATCAGTATGTCTTTAGTGTGTGGGAAGAAACCAGAGAATACAGAAGAAACTCACGCAAAACATATAAACACCCTGATGATGTCCTTGGTGGGATTTGAACCCAAGACCCCAATGCTGTTATACTACAGTACTAACCACTTAGCCATCATACTGCCCATCGCTTATAGAAAAAATGCAAGATATCTGATGGATGTGCACAACAACTACTAATACTCAACAAGCAATAATACATCAGCAGTGCCTCTCACCTCCAAATACAAAAGTGGATGGCGCTGGATAACCTTTTTATGGTGCCCATACAACTTAAATAGCTGGTGGCTTAAGGTCTTGGGTCTTTAAGAGGTGGTTCACTACTTATTTTTCCAAGCCACATCAATATAATGTTGAGAAACAAGGCTTCTCTCAAATACCTTGCGTTGGCAATAGTGCCTGTAAGCGGCGCTATTGCGGACTGCCCATCCCCTTTTTGTGAACCCCACTGGCGCCGTGACTTCTGATGTCTGGTGATGCATGTCAACTTCCAGTTGAGCTTACAACACCGTGGCTGGCCCCAGTCTTTCTGAGTGACTGGGCTGTGGGCGACGTTTCACTGCTTGTCACAGCCTAGCATTGCTCCTGCTTGCAGCGCTCTGCACTGGAGGAAGCAGGGAAATGCTGGGCTGTGATGAGCAGTGAAACACTGCCCACAGCCCAGTTACTCAGGAAGACTGGGGTCGGCCGCGTGATTTCAGGTCAACTAGAAGTTGACCTGACATCACCGGACATCAGAGGTCACGGAGCCTGGCGGGTCATGAGAAGGGGATGAGCGGTCCGCAATATCGCAGCTCACAGGCACTATTGGCAACACAAAGTATTTGAGAGA
This sequence comes from Anomaloglossus baeobatrachus, assembly GCF_048569485.1. Taxonomy (NCBI): domain Eukaryota; kingdom Metazoa; phylum Chordata; class Amphibia; order Anura; family Aromobatidae; genus Anomaloglossus; species Anomaloglossus baeobatrachus. The sequence continues at coordinate 672,544,197 of NC_134354.1, forward strand.
AGCCTTGTTTCTAAACATAATATCGATGTGGCTTGGAAAAATAAGGAGTGAACCAACTCTTTAATTGTTTGGGGGCCTATTTTGGGTTCCCATCTGGGACCTGTATTTTTTTTAGGTGGGGGCAGTATTGTTTATTGTGGATTTTAGTCTATTAGTTTTGAAGGATATATTCCCTTCTTGTGATTCACCCAAACAATCAGCCAAGCATTGATATGGGCAGAAGGAAGTGAGCTGTTTACTTTACTGCCGGGAAGATCTAGTGGCGGCTTCTCTGATGGGGAATCAAGGGTGATCAAGTGTTAAATTCATGGACTTTTTCCTGGCGTCATCGGGGAAGAGTTATGAAATCATTCATTTACTTTGTTTGGGGGCCTTAATATAGAGAAATATTACGTGGGACTCGTGGGAAATTCAAATTTGCCCATGATTGTCCTACAGACCCTTCTGATGATGGAGGTGCTAGTCCAAGATCCATCTACAATGACTAAAATATGATCCCATGGTCAGATGAGGGAATATGGAACCAGACCGGCTCTCCACGCTATACAGGGACCTAGCACCACTATTCAAGGACCATGCGTATGTTAGCAAGCCTTCTAGACATATAATGGAAATGTCTGCCAAATCTCTCCAGAAGGCAATGCCAAATTTTCTGTCTGTGGAATTAGGACTGACTGGGCACTAACCCTATTTCATCACTAGTGACACTTAAACAATATACAAGACGTCAAATGCATTCTCAAAGCCTCACCAGCATAAACAGACTGTCAATGGACTTTAAGGCTGGAATAAAACAGATTATGATCTGTTTTTCTGGTTGTTCTCTGGTAAAATTTCTTATTATGGAAATTTCACAAGCGCCTCTACTGCAAATAATGGCAAACAATGCTTGGATGGAGCCCAGCAATGCCACGCAGAACAATTGATAGAAAGCTTCACACTGTGTATGGGATTTGCAGCACAGCAGTTACAAAAATCCCTCTGATGCCTATGTCAAGCACGAGCATGTCACCGAAAGCTGAACTTTGTGTCACATGCTGACACTGAGAGGTGCCATACCCCCGAGACAGCACTTCACAACCTCATGTAATACAAAGCTGAGAAACATGGCATTAACTGTATTCTTTGCTCTAGGTTTCCGGGGGAAGGTTAGATGAAGAGTTTTTACCCGCTGATGTGGAAAAATGAAAAGAAAATGAGGCCGGACTGCTGCTTTCAGACGCTGTCTCAGGTTATTTTTAACGCTGTGGTGACTGCGTGGATTCACAATAACAGCCCACAAAACAAAAAAGCCTCATTAACTGTCATTACCGAAAGCACTGAGATGTGGAAATGTGCACAGTCAAAGAAAACTTTTACCAAAGCTAAACTATTGTCCCATCCCATCCCACAACGCTTGGTTTAATAGCTGCGGATAATAAACTCCACTGACATCATGTCAGTCCTGAACAAAGCGCAGGAATTATACTACATTCTTATTAAAGAAGATGTGCCTCACAAATCTCTAATTTACAATTTGCCAAAGGCAACTAAACCCCTAAACTAAAGACCTATAAACAACACTGAACTTTTATTCATTCAATTGTTAAAGGGAACCAATCACCAGGATTTTCGTATATAAGCTAAAGCCATTGCTATACTGGCACTATCAGGCTGATTCTATACATACATGTAGTGCTCAGCTCGGATGTTTAGGTTTTCAAATCCAAGAAAGTAAAGTTTATAAAATCAGCTGCTTGTTGAGTGACAGCAGCAATAGAGCAGATAATATATTCATAGTTATCCCCTCCCCCTGTTAGAATTAGCATAAGTATTATACAAACGATTCAGTTTGTCTCTTGCAGGACCTGTGTGAGGTCATACCCATGTGACCTGGTAGCTAGCTTTGTTGGCTGAGGCCCCGCCCCTTCTGGTCCCATGGGTATGACCTCACACAGGTTGTGCAACAGACAAAGTGAATCATTTGTATAATACTTATGCTAATTCTAACAGAGGGAGGGGATAACTATGAATATATTATCTGATCCTCAGCTGCTGTCACTCAAGAAGCTGCCGATTTTATAAACTTTACTTTTTTGGATTTAGCTAAGGGGAGAAACAACTTGGGGACTAGTCTCTGGCCTCATTAGCATAAGATAAAAGGTCTTTAGAAATACTTTTTCTAAAGATCTCTTTATCTATGCTAGTGTATACAGGGATTATTAGGCAGGGATTAGCAATATGCACCTAGAACTGCTCGTGGTTCCGGGTGCATATTGCACCTGACAGGTTCTCTTTAAATGTGTGTACAGTGCACTTTATGTAATTATTTAAAGGGAACCAATCACCAGGATTTTCGTATATAAGCTAAAACCAGGGCTATACTGACACTATCAGGCTGATTCTCTACATACCTGTAGTGGTCAGCTCAGATGTTTAGGTATTGAAATCCAAAAAAGTAAAGTTTATAAAATAGCTTATATGCGAAAATCCAGAATGATGTTATCGTATACATGGTATGATAGCATGTACTGTGTTATCGACAGCACCTCATTTGGCAGTAATGTGTTACCAATAATGATGGTTTTTAGGCATGTATAAAAATCTAGACATCCAACAAACAAGCTTTTTGGTCTATCATTGGGTAATTGCCCAAATGTTTACACGGGCCTACAATTGGAAATAACTATGTCTACCAACACCCATTTGCCCGGTCTACAACAATGAGTCTGACGTCACTCTCTGTACTGTCACTGCAGACTTGTGAATCCTCACATTGCGCACACTGTATGCTGTAAGGATTCTCCAGTATCTGCATCGGGAGCAGTAGCCATGTGACTGAAAGTGCACAATATGCATAATCCTAGCCAGAATCCAACTAGACTGTTTCTGGCCTTGAGCAATATACTTGCATTGAGCAAGCCAGCAACAGTCTAGTAAAACTCTGGCCGGGACTATTCATATTGCATACTTGCAGTCACATGACTACAGTTCCCAGTGCTGATATCGGAAAATCCGTACAGCGTACAGTGCGCACAATGTGAGGATTCATAAGTTTGCAGTGACAGTACAGAGAGTGACGGCAGACTAGTTGTTGTAGACCAGACAACACCTTTAACACTAGATTAAGGGACAGTGGTGGAACTAGAATAGATGCAGGGATTGCAATCACTCAGAGTCTCTAGAGCCTAGGTGGCCCCAGAAAACTGTATAGTCTATGTAAAAACACCAATACAATTAAAGACTTGCAATAACTAGCGGTCCCATTAGAGTTTCCAGTTACTGCACTGGGTATGGATCATGGTCAAATTAGGCAGACCATTGAGGGATATGCAAAAGCTGATAACTGTAGTGGTGGCCATATTGGATGGTAACCAGCTCTCACTCAGACAGGTATAATTCTATTAAATTATCCAGGGAAATATAGATTAATATGTGATAAAAACAAGGCTGCATGCAAGGAGATTCCCTAGAAATGTAGATCTGGATAATCTAATTTGGCGCAATGTGAGCAGCTCAGATATAGATTACCCTGAACATTGTCATTTTTCTGGTTTGTGTCACACAAGTAAATGAGAAAATACAGGAGCATTTGTGTAATCTCCGCATTCCCAGCTCCAGGGTCAACTGGAACAGATTTAGAGATAAAAGGCCACGTGGAACAGGAAGGCAGGAATGACGCATGAAGCGTAGGGAAGTGTCTACGAAGGGCAATATAAAACTCAGCAACAAACTAAGGGAGCCGAACACCGAATACACAAACTGTGGAAATAGAGCATGGCTACCATCAATTTATAAATTAATCAATTGTTGTTACACGCAGCATCAGACTGGCCACTTTTATATACAGAAAGTATTGTGTTTATACAATCAGTTAATGTATCATTTATAAAAAGGTTTTTATATAATGAAATAAATATTAGAAACAAAATTCTCATAACTGAGCTAACCATATGATCACCTGGCTAGCCTAAGTATGGCTAAGCCGGTGAATGCACTACTCGAAATGCATGTCAAAAACAAGAGAAAAAGAGTACCAAGTGCAAAAAACAATTATAACTTTATTGAAAAATCACAGAATAGACCAAGATAAAAATGTAATAAAATCAATCACAATCAATGGAGAAAGGAGGGGGAGCTGAGGCCATATAGGGAGGGAGATCCTTCCCTGAAGAAGCGTGCAACCCGTAGCGAAATGCACATTGGTGGTCCCCTGATCCCATTTGAGTGGGTCTCTGATGGCCTAGGAACGTTCCTTCACTGCACTTTATCCGCACTAGCACTTTAGGTAATTATGGCTTCCTTGAGCTCTATATGTAATATGTGCCTATATAACTTAAGCCCAGAAAGAAGGGCAGTGAGCCCCATAGGGGTGAGCAGGCCCATGACGATCGGGAGGGTGCAGGGTAGTAAGGAGTTAAAAGGTTTTGGTTGGGGATGAGGGAGATAGATGGGGGCATGGGATTGGTGGTTGGTACTGGAGGGGGGATTGGTGGAGAGCAAGGAAGGGGTGGGGGCGTAGTTTGAGGTATAAAGGGAATGTAAAGTGTGTTACCTCCCCTTTCGTCGCTTGAACTTTGTGCCCCAGGACGTTGGTGCTGCAGCCCACTGCGATGGCTGACCTGGCTGCTTTAATGGACTTAGTGCGTGGGGCTGCTGAGGTCCTGGGTGCTGACGTACTACGGGATCAGCTGGCGGCGGTTTGCGGTGCTGGAGCGGTGATTCCTGCTGCTCCTGCGCCCGGGCCTGTTCTACGTGCTCGGTGGTCACGGCCGCCGGTGCGCTACTCCCCCAGTGGAGGGGGGAGAAGGAGATCAAGGAGCCCCTTCGGGGACCCTCCGGCACGAGGGAGCCCCGCGTCTGCTGTGGTGGAGCTGCCGGCTGCCGGGAGGAATCCTCGCCGGAGATCCCGCGGGTCGGAGGTGGGCGGAGCTTCGGCGAGGCCTACTTCCGGTCCGCGGCCTGCAAGGTCCCGGAGCGGAGTAGCGGCAACCCCCGGTGATGTGCGGGCCGGGGGTGGAGCCCAGCGTATCGGATTGGCGGTGGAGACTCCCTGCAGACGGCAGGGGAGCGACTCAGGACGGATAGTGGAGGTGGAGTGCGGCGGCGGGCAGAGACGAGCGGGAGAAGAGTGCGGCGGCCCGGCGGGCATGGTGCGGTCCCGGATTACGGTCCCCTCCGGCGAGGATCGTGCTGGGGGGGTTCCCGGCGTTTGTCAGAGGCGGTACGGCAATCCCGCAGTCGGCAGGGAGGGAGCCCAATGAGCAGGGAGGAAGCAGCAGCGGCGCAGCAAGGATACCGGAGGCCAGCAGGGATGGACGGCGGTACGGCGCCACGTCGTGCCAAGAGACTGAGGTCCAGCAGGAGGCGTCCGGAGGAGCGGGGTGCGGTGACCGTGGGGGTCGACGGCCGCCAGGTGCGGGCTGTCCCCTCGCTGGTCCCCCCTGTGGCCGGCAGCGGCAGTTCGGACTCCGGAGGGGATGAAGAGTCGATGGCAGCGACAGGCCGGACGGAGCGACAGCAGGATGATCGGGGCACGGCTGTGCCAACGTCGGTGCAACGGCAGCCTGGTGAGCGAGCGACAGAAATGTTTAATGCTGTGGGTAGTGCGGGCGGGGGAGGGGGTTCCTCCGCGGGAAGTGTTGCGCAAGGGGCGAGTGCGGTCGGTCAATCTGGGCTACCGGGCCCGGAGTTTTGGGGGCAGCTTTTGGGGGCGTTGCAGGGGTTGTCGGCGGAACGGGGTAGTCGGATTGGGCCTGGGGCTCCGGTTGGGGCGTGGGTGGCCCCCTCGGAGGTAGTGCAGACAGAGGCGCCGGGGCGTGAGGTTGCGGCGCGGGACACTACCGCGGCGGTAGATGCGGGACAGGCGGCCGGTGGGGTGGCTGCCGTGGGTGCGAGTAAAGAGGCGGAAAAGGAAAAAGAGAAAGAGGATGAGGTTGTGCGGTTGGATGATAGGGCGCGGAGTGAAATTTATGTGTGTTTTGAAGGTCAGTTGGGGGTTCATTTAAAAAAGGAAGTGAGGGACAAGATTTGGAAAGGGGAGTATGTGGAAATTTTTTCCCTGCTTCCCCTGGAGAAGTTTAATTTGGATAAGGTGAAGCCCAGTGATACAAAAAAGGAGAAGGAGGATGAGGAAAAACGGAGGTATAGGTTGATCCCGAGGACATTTACCAATTGGCTGCAGGCCTTTGCGATCTTGGCTAGCGTGATTGGGGAAAAGGAGCCGGAGCATTGTTCCGCTCTATTCGGTTATATGGACGCGATAGGGGAGGCGTATAGAGTATACGGCGGATTAGGGTGGTTAAGATATGACGAACAGTTCCGGCAACGGAAGGCTCTGCGGCCTGGTGTTCAGTGGGGACACAAAGATATTTCTTTGTGGATGCGGCTAATGACGGCTCCGGCTCAGCCCTTTCGAGGTGGTGCCGGGAGCCCGGGTGCGAGCGGCGGGTCCCCGGCTGGACAGAAAAAGGGGGCTTGTTGGCAATATAACGAGGGCCAGTGTAAGTTCGGGGCCTCATGTCGTTTCAAACATGAGTGTTCCGGATGTGGAGGTTCTCACTCCCTGGCAAGGTGCTTTAAGAAAGGAAAAGGAAAGGCGGGGGAGGGGTCTGGAAAAAGGGAGGACGCCAGTGAGGGTAGAGGCGATGCTTCCCTATCTAAATAGGTACCCGGACGTTAGAGCGGCGGAATTGTTGGCACGTGGTTTTACGGAAGGTTTTCGGATTCCGTTTGAATCTGAGGCGCCGGTGTTTCGCCCGGGGAATTTGAGGTCCGCAAAAGAACATCCAGCGGTGGTGAAGGAAAAGGCTGCAAAAGGAGGTGGAGTTGGGGAGGATGGCGGGTCCATTCCAGGACCCGCCATTCTCCAATTTAAGGATTTCCCCCCTTGGGGTGGTGCCTAAGAAAGAGCCGAACAAATTTCGGCTCATCCATCATTTATCTTATCCGGAGGGATTGTCGGTGAATGATGGGATATCACCAGAGTTGTCGGCAGTTTCTTATGTATCCTTTGATAAGGCATTGGAGCTGGTAAGGGCTGCCGGGCGGGGGGCCCTAATGGCAAAGGCGGATGTGGAAGCAGCTTTTCGTTTACTTCCGGTGCATCCAGAGAGTCTTCATCTCTTGGGGTGTATGTGGGAGGGGGAATACTATGTGGATCGCTGCCTGCCGATGGGCTGTTCCATTTCGTGTGCACATTTTGAGGCATTTAGTACCTTTGTGGAATGGGTAGTCAAGGACGTGGCAGGGGTCCATTCAGTGATTCACTATTTGGATGACTTCTTTTGCGTGGGTCCGGCGGGCTCTTCGGTTTGCTCCTTGTTGTTGTTTACGTTAGAGCGGATTGCGAGGAGCCTGGGTATTCCGTTGGCAAAAGAAAAAACAGAAGGGCCGGTGACTGCTCTATGTTTTTTAGGTATTGAAATTGATACACTGGCAATGGAATGCCGATTGCCTGAGGGGAAGCTTCTGGATTTGAAGGCGTCGGTGTGGTTTTTTGTATCAGGCCAAGAAGGTGCGGTTGCGGGACTTGCAGTCAGTGCTCGGGAAATTGAATTTCGCTTGTCGCATCATGCCGATGGGGCGGATCTTTAATAGGTGGCTGGCAAGTGCAACCGCGGGGGTAAGAGCTCCGAATCACTTTGTCAGAGTGACAAAAGTGATGAAGGGGGATTTGTTGGTTTGGGAGAAGTTTTGGACCGGTACAACGGTCGGACTCTTTGGATGAGCAAGGCTTTGTCCAATAGCCAGTTGGAGTTGTATACTGATGCGGCTGGAGCGACAGGTTTTGGGGCAATTTTTCAGACGCACTGGTGTGTTGGAAAATGGCCAAAGCTTTGGGTGGAAACAGGTCTGGTGAGGAATTTGGCGCTGCTGGAATTGTTTCCCATAATTGTAGCAGTGGAGTTATGGCGCCCCGTTTTTTCCGGAAGAAGGGTTTGCATGCATTGTGACAACATGGCGGTGGTGCATTCCATCAATGCGCTGTCGGCAAAATCCCCGCCGGTTGTGGGGTATTTAAGGCACTTGGTGTTGCGTTGTTTGGAGTTGAACATTTGCGTGGTGGCTCGGCACGTGCCAGGGATTCGAAACGAGGTGGCTGACGCGTTATCACGGTTTCAGTTTTGCAGGTTCAGGAAGCTGGTGCCGGGAGCGGACGCGGATGGAGAACCTTGCCCGGACGGGCTGTGGGACCTGGCATCGGTGTAGCTTTTGAGGGGATTAGGAGATCGGTGTCTGAGTCTACTTGGTGCCGATATCAGGCGGTGTGGAAGGAATGGGCAGAGTTGGAAAGAAGGGACTTCGTGGAGTCGGGTTACAAAGACCGAGTGTTGGGGGTCCTGATGTTAATTAGTGGGGATTTTTCGGCAGGTCGGTCCGTTTCGGTGATGGGTGGCAAGCTGGCGGCATTGGCCTTCCTGTTTCAGATGCAAGGGGTCCGGGATGCGACTAAGGATTTTCTGGTGCGGCAGGCAATGAAGGGTTTTCGGAAAGGGGCCCAGTCGCGTGACATGAGGCGGCCGGTGTCATTGCCTTTGTTGGGGCATTTAGTGGGATGTTTGGGGGAATTGTGTTCGTCTCCTTTTGAGAGGGGGTTGTTTTCGGTAGCTTTTGTGTTGGCGTTTTTTGGGGCCTTTCGCATTGGTGAATTGGTCAGCCCGACTAAGCAAGCAATGGGTGGTTTGATGATGGAGGATGTAATGCTGGGGGAGGATAGAGTGGAATGTCGGCTTCGTTTTTCGAAGACGGATCAGAGGGGGAGGGGGCGCTTAGTGGTGTTGTTTGCGTTACCGGGACACCAACTGTGCCCGGTGGTACAGGTTTCAGAGTTTCTAAAGGTACGCGGAGGTTACCCGGGCGTTTTCCTGCGGCATGCGGACGGATTGGCCTTGTCGCGTTACCAATTCATTGCGGTGCTGAAGATGGCCTTAGCTCGGGTGGGGGAGGAGCCAAGTGAATACGGGTCTCACTCCTTCCGGATTGGGGCGGCAACGGAAGCCGCCAGGTGGGGTTTGAGTGAGGATTGTATCCGGCGGATTGGGAGGTGGGAGTCTTCCAGGTTTCGCTTGTACATTAGGCCTCATTTGGTCAGATGATGATTCGGGGGTGGGGAATTCCTGTTTTGTGTTTTGATGCTGGTATGTGACAATTTTCTTGGCTGTTGCTGTTTTATTCGTGGTGTTTATATTTTGTAGGGCCATGCCTTGTGTGGATCCTCGGGCACTCCTACGTGTATTGGGGAGCGTTGCGGGCGGATGTGCGTCACGATGGTCGGCAGCTTGGAGTGCCGGTGACGGAGGCCCGAGTAAAGTGGCTGGGAATTCGGGGCATGACCTGGGGTAGGGTGCGCCCAGAGGTGGCTTATTATAGCCGTATGGATCGTGACCCGGATGTGTTAATTTTACACGTGGGTGGGAATGATTTGGGAGTAAGGTCGGCAAGGGAATTGAAAAGGGACATAAAGTTGGACCTGTTACATTTGTGGAGGGCGTTCCCGGGCATTGTGATCGTTTGGTCGGACATCATAGCTCGGACGCAGTGGCGTTTTGGTAGGTCGGTGGACCGTATTAATAGGGCTCGGAGTAAGCTGAACCGGGCAATTGGCAGGTTTGTGGCACGGAATGGTGGTTTGGTGGTGCGGCATACAGAATTGGAGGAGTCCACGGAACAGTACCTAAGGGGAGATGGAGTTCACCTGACCGATGTGGGTCTGGATTTATGGATGTTGGGTTTGAGGGATGGCCTGGAGCAAGCACTTGGGGTGTGGGGGGCCCGGGCCAAGTAAGGTGGTCACTTGGCCGGTCTGTGGCGGGGGGATAGGTCCGTCTGAGAGGTTGGGAGTACCGACAGTCGGTTTGTTGGTACGAAGTCGCTCAAGGGGAGTGGCTTCGGAGTGGATGGGAACTTGCAGGCGGAGGTCCTGCAGGTTCTGGGTGGGGGTAATTAACGATGGAACGTTATTACCCCTCACCTTGGGCCGGTTGGTCACGGCCGAGGTGGTCCTCTGGGCCGGTTTGGAGGTTACGGCCGGGGGGTTAAGAATGATGGTTGTTTCCCTCTCGGATGGATCTATCGGTGGTTTTGGTTATAAGGGTATATATGTATAAAGGTTATGTTTAACAATGGGTGGCATGTTGAGCCACGAGTTTGGTATACATATATACGGTGAAATAAAAGCTGTGGCCATTCCTTGCAATAAAGTCGTAGTTATCGTCTTTATTTAAGTAAATAGGGTATGGGGGGTAGAACCTGTTAACCTGCTTATCCCTTATAGATGCGTCATGAACTTTGTTTTGATTTGATACATATTCTTATCATTCTCTTTGCATAATATACATCCTTGGAAGCCATCTATCCTAACGGTATGGCCTCAGCTCCCCCTCCTTTCTCCATTCATTGTGATTGATTTTATTACATTTTTATCTTTGTCTGTTCTGTGATTTTTCAATAAAGTTATGATTGTTTTTTGCACTTGGTACTCTTTTTCTCTTGTTTTTGATAATGAAATAAATGCAGCATTAGGCATTGACTACTGAAGGATCACTGTAAAATAATCAATTTGTTCTGCCGCACCTGACAATCTGCTTCTAAGGTCCTGGACCTATGAGGCTTTCCTATAAATCTTGATTTAGGATGGGAAATAATTGTTGCAGATTAGTCTGTCCAGCTATTAAAAGGCTTAATCCTGCTCCACTCACTTCCATAAGGGAAAAGTGTACATATCTGCCACAGGTATAATATATCTGTGTACCGTGTTAGCCAGTAGTACTGAGCCTGATGAAGAGACCTGAGTAGTCTGGAAAGCTTGCAATTATTACCATCTTTTCAGTTAGCCATTAAAAGGTATCAACCACTGAGGACTTCAGTTCTTTTAAACAATTTCAATATCTGCCAGCCACTCACGCTCATATCTCGATGCAGAAGTGAGCGGAATAATCCTTTAACCTTCTTATTATATTGCAAATTTATATTATTACGTGTCCCAAGTGTAGAGGTGTCCCCATAGCAAATAGGCATCCAATCCCCATCCTGGAAGTACAGTTGGGTGTGGGGCCTGTTCCTGCATTAAAGGGGCTGGCTACAACTTTAACATTGATGTCCAATCGTTAGGGGTACTTTGCACACTATGACATCGCAAGCTGATGCTTGCGATGCCGAGCGTGATAGTCCCTGCCCCCGTTGCAGCAGCGATATCTTGTGATTGCTGCCGTAGCGAACATTATCGGTATGTCAGCTTCACATGCACTCACCTGCCCTGCATCGTCGCTCTGGCCGGCGAACTGCCTCCTTACTAAGGGGGCGGGTCGTGCGGCGTCACAGCAATGTCACACGGCAGGCGGCCAATAGAAGTGGAGGGGCGGAGATGAGCGGGACGTAAATGTGTCGCCCTGGGCAAGCCAGGGGACACAGGTCACAACACCACCACACCCCACACTCCAGGTAGGCACATCACAGCTAACCACAAATCCTTGTTGCCTTCCTCCAGAGGTTGATGATGCACACCAGGGGGTGGGCCAGGCGGTTGGCTCCGCCCACCAAGGAGCTCACAGCACTGGAGGCAGGAAGAAACCAGGAGTCTAGTCAGGGAGGAGGAAGTGGAAGGAGTGGAGGAGTAGTCTAGACAGGGCAAAAGTAAACAACTAAGTGAAAGTGAAGGAAGGAAAGTAGTAAAGGAGGAAAAGCAAGTAAAGTAACAGAAGAGAAAGACAGCCTGAAGGGTCCAGCTTTGTGAGGGCCAGAACAGCAAGGTCAGCAACGGCGGTGACTGTCTGGAGGGGGACCGTTTGGAAGTTCCTGGAAGGACCCCGTTGGCTGTGTGCCCGGTGGTCTGGAGCAGTGTTCCGAAGGACAGTCAGCACCAGGGCAGGGGCCTCTCGGACCCCGGCAAGGCTAGGAGTCGCCAGATTTGCCAAATCCGTCAGTGACGGGGACGCAGATCCCCCAACAACCAAGTCCCGATTGAAGGCAACAGCCCAACCCGTATTGGAGAGACACCGCCGCCGCCACGGCACAAGTTTCTCAGGGCCAGCGCCTGCGGGCAAAGTGTAGAGCTCCTCCGGCCCAGATTGCAGTCGGGGAGCGGGTAACCGGAGGGAATCCACCGCTACCATCAGTCAACACAGGTGCAAGGAAGAGGGACATCACCGTCACCTACCGGGAGTGCAGGTGCAGCCGTCTGTGGGACCGTCCTACCAGCCGTTGGTTTACCGTACAAACTGTGTCCGTGTGTCAGGCTGAGTGAGTACCATAGTGCCGCAAGGCACAGCGCTGCCCCCGCGTCCCTGCGCCCTCCAGGCCCTACACTTCACATCTCATCACCGGGCCCCGGGATCACCAACCCCTACCCACGGAGGGGCAACACAACACCTGGCTGCTCCGCATCACCATCCCCGGGACCCCCATACTGAGCAGCGGTGGTGCAATCACCACAACCGTGGGTGGCGTCACGAACTATAACAATTCCCACACCCAACAAACACCCCCTTTCACTCACGGGCGAGGAGTGTCGCTCGAGAAACCCCGGGATCCGGCCCACAGCTCGAGCCACCAGGAGCAGCTGCCGGACCCGAGCAGAAGGGGTGAGCGCGGTGTGCTGACACCCTCCTCCCCGCCCGCGACAACTTGGCGTCACGAACAGGATCTTACCGCTCTGCGTCAGGTAGAGGTGCGCCTTGTTACTGCCGGAGGCATCCGGCAGAAAAATTTCAGAAGCCGCCATCTTTGGCGCGAAAAGTTCCCGCTCGAGCGTCTTCTCGAGCAGTAGAGGCGCGAAGGCCAAAACTCCGCCCCGAGAGAGGAGGGGCCGGAAAGAGCTAAGGGGGATGGAAACAAGATGTCTGCGCCCGACGGAGCCGCTGGAGGAGCGGTGGTCGCAGCCGCAGCGGCACCCGCGGATGGGAATGGGCCTGCCCAGGTCCCGGTCGTACCGGCGGGAGGTGCCGCGGCCCCCGCGCTTGCTCAGGTCATGCCGTTTTCCTTGCCCTATGCGCCCGGAGCTGCCTGGCTACCGCGGTATGACGGGAAACCGGATGCCCTACAGGCCTTCCGGAAAAAGCTTAACCCGTTGCTGGAGCTGTACCCCCTGACTGATAAGCAACGTGCAGCGATAGTGCTAGGCCAGTTAACCGGTGCGGCGGAGCAGGAAGCGGAGACCTGGGCCGAGGGGGACCGGCTCTCTGTAGCCACCATCTTCGAGAAGCTACAGACTGCCTTCGAGACCCGGACTGAAGCGGAGCTGAGGATGCAGTTTTACCAGTGCCGGCAACGAGCTGGGGATAGCATTCGGGACTATGCTCTACGTCTGCAGACCGCCCTCCGCACGCTGAAGCGGGTGAGCTCTATTAATGAGGCGGATAGCAACAAGATGTTAGTGGAGCAATTTGCGCAGGGGATGAGGTCCCCTGAGGATCGTAAACAACTCCGGCTGTGGGCCCTGGAACACCCTGATGTGGACTTTGCTGTGTTAAAGGAGCGGGCCATTAAAGCACTACAGCCCCCAGCTGCAGAAGTTCTGGAAACCGCCCCGTGGCCCGTCGAAACGGCTCCCGTTGTGGCGGCCTCTGCCATACCAACCTCACCTATACCTACAGCCCCGAGCAGTACAGTGGAAGAACTGGCAGCCCAGGTACGTCGCCTGGACGGAGACCTTGCCAAGATCCTTGCTGCGCTACAACCTCTGACCAGACCTCAGCCTCCAGCGCAGATACAGCTTGCTGACAGTCCCGAAGATGTTCCCTGGATGCAGCGGAGAAGCACTAACAACCCGCGGAGCAGACCCCCAATCTGCTACAAGTGCCGTAAGCCGGGCCATTATTACCGACAGTGCCCATTAAACGAGCAACCCCTGGGGCCCCGGGCCAATCCTCAGGAGTAGAACACCGTGGCCCCCCGGACTGGCGAGACCGATACATCGGGGCCCGCCCTATCATCCCCGTGGCTGTGGACGGCATACCAGTGATGGCTCTCTTGGACACTGGATCACAGGTAACTACCATACCGTACACATTGTATCGGCAGTATTGGGCCACAGACGAGCTGGCGCCTCCAGACGATAGTATAAATTTGATTGCCGCTAATGGACTTCCATTGACCCAGGTGGGGTATAAACAAGTGGCTATGACAGTGGGGCAAGCTAAACTGCAACACCAGGGTATGATTGTGATCATGAATGAACCCAGTGATCATAACCCGAAAATAGTGCTGGGAACCAATGTGATGGAACACTGCATGGCTGATGTGTTGAACCTATTGCAACAGCTAGCCGCCACGGCGGCGGGGAGCCGGCAGAGGGCTGTGCAGCGTGAGATCCGCACCCTGATGTACCGCCAGCATGTAAGCTCAACAGGAGGGGAGATTGGTGGAGTGAGAGTGATGGATGTTGCTCCACTGACTGTGCCCCCTAGGAGTGAGATGATGATCTGGTGTAGGGCAGCAGTAGGGCCTCAGGGGCGTGACTACCCTGCGATGATGGAGCCCATGCCCTCCGAGCACTGGCCCACTGTAGTGGCCGCCCGAGGGGTGGTAGATGTGAAGAAAGGGAGAGTGCCCGTGAGAGTGTTGAACTGTGGGGAGGAAGAAGTCAGGCTCCCCCGGTATGCCACCATTGCCAAGCTGCTCACCCTGGACCCTCACACTATCCAGGAAGCCAGTCCATCCACACTCCCACCTAACCCTAGCACTTCCCCACCCCAGGGGGACACAAAGGAGTGGCACCAACAGCTACATGTAGGCACTGATGATACCCCTACACATCACAGGGGCGGGGTACACAGGGTGGTGCAGGAGAACGAACAGGTTTTCAGTAAGCACCCCCTAGACTTTGGGCGGATCAAAGGGGTTCAACACCACATTCCCACAGGTGAACATCCCCCTATCAAAGAGAGGTATAGACCTATTCCCCCTGCACATTACCAGTGTGCCAAAGATATGTTGAGGAATATGAAGGAGGCAGGGGTTATTCGGGACAGCTGTAGTCCCTGGGCCGCTCCGTTGGTACTGGTCAAGAAGAAGGATGGTACCATGCGGATGTGTGTGGACTACCGGAAGATCAACCAGATAACCCATAAAGATGCCTACCCCTTGCCTCGTATTGAAGAGTCTTTGGCTGCACTGAGAACCGCAAACTACTTCTCGACCCTTGACCTCACCAGCGGATACTGGCAAGTGGCCGTGGCCCCAGAAGACCGGGAGAAGACCGCCTTCACCACCCCGATGGGACTCTGCGAATTCAATAGCATGCCGTTTGGGCTGTGCAATGCCCCTGGGACCTTCCAACGGTTGATGGAGTGCTGTCTGGGACATTTAAACTTCGAGACTGTCCTGCTGTATTTGGATGATGTGATTGTTTATTCCCAGACGTATGAAGCCCATCTGGAGCACCTGGCCGAGGTGTTCGCGTCCCTTGCCCAGTACGGGATGAAGTTGAAGCCCTCAAAATGCCACCTGCTGAAACCCAGAGTGCAGTATCTAGGGCATGTGGTGAGTGCGGATGGTGTCGCCCCCGACCCTGAGAAGATTACTGCCATCCAGAGCTGGCCGAGACCAACTACAGTGAGGGAAGTAAGGCAGTTCCTGGGTCTGGTGGGGTACTATCGGCGCTTTATAAAGGGATACACGAAGATGGCTGCCCCCATGCAAGATCTCCTCGTGGGACAGACCAAAGGTGGTAGACCCCTTGGGGCCCCACTGTCGTGAGAGGACAAGCATGAGGAGTCCTTTTGCCAGTTGAAGGCGGCCTTGACCGGAGAAGAGGTCTTGGCGCACCCTGACTATGGGAGCCCGTTCATCCTCCACACGGACGCCAGTAATGTGGGGCTAGGAGCGGTCCTATCCCAGATCCAGGATGGAAAGGAAAAGGTGATTGCCTACGCTAGCCGAAAACTCCGGCCGACCGAAAGGAACCCTGAGAACTATAGCTCCTTCAAGCTTGAGCTATTGGCGTTGGTGTGGGCTATCACGGAGCGGTTCCGCCACTACTTGGCGGCAGCCAAGTTCACAGCGTTTACGGACAACAACCCGCTGACTCACCTGAACACGGCCAAGTTGGGCGCGCTGGAGCAGCGGTGGGTAGCCCGGCTAGCCAACTATGATTTCACCATAAAGTACCGAGCTGGTCGTGTCAACATAAATGCTGATGCACTCTCCCGGATGCCCCATTTGTCAGAAGAGGGGTGCGAGGATGACGACCTCGAGGAGATCGAGTTGCCTGCGTTTCACCAGCTGCCTACTGAGAGGGTACACGTCTGTCAGCAAAGGGTGGATCTGGACCCGCGGCCCAGTCAAGAGTGGCAGGACGTCCAGGACCAAGCGCCGGCTGTCCGCCTTGTCAAGACTCTGGTGGAACAAGGTGCTATGGGAATAGACCCTGCCGCTCCAGCCGAAGCTCAACGCTTGTGGAAAGAACGAAAACGGTTTTACCTACACCAAGGGAGGCTGTACCGTGAGCTGATCAACCCGAAGACCCATGAGAAGATATGCCAGTTGATCGTTTCTCAATCTGAGGTCGCTACTGTCCTGCGGGCATACCATGATGGTGCTGGCCACTTCGGGTGGAAGAAGCTGGAGATGCTGTTGAGGGAGCGGTTCTATTGGAGTGGGATGCGTGAATCGGTGGAAGCCTGGTGTCGAGAGTGTGGTCCTTGTACACTGAGGAGAAAGGACGAGACTAGCCAGAGGGCACCGTTACATCCCATAGTCACCCATCAGCCGCTGGAGCTGGTCGCCCTGGACCATGTCAAGCTCACCCCTAGCCGAAGTGGGTACACCTACGCATTGACCATGGTAGACCACTACTCAAGATTTATGGTGGTAGTCCCCGTTAAGGACCTAACTGGTCGAACCGCTGCTCGAGCGTTCCAGGCTTATTTCTGCCGACCCCATGGGTACCCCGAGAAGGTGCTGACTGACCAAGGCCCGGCTTTTGAAGCAGAGGTGTTTCACGAATTCTGCCAGTTGTACGGCTGCAAGAAGATCCGGACCACTCCGTACCACGCCCAAACCAACGGCATGTGCGAGAAAATGAATCACTTGGTCCTGGGGCTCCTCAAGATGCTACCGCTGGAAGAACGGAACATGTGGCCGGAAAAGCTACCTGACCTGGTCGACATGTATAATAATATCCCGTCCAGCTCGACGAAGTGCACCCCAGCGTATCTGATGAGGGCTCGGCCTGGCCGCCTGCCGGTGGATCTGGAGATGGGGTTGGAAGCCCCAGAAGCACTCCCTTCAACGGCAGAGTGGGAAAGTCGGAGGAGGGCACAGTACCGGCAAATCCAGGAGTATGTGGAGAAGAACCTCAGTCGAAGCCGAGAGCAGCAGGAGCACCGGTTCAACCAGAAGGCGCCCGCAGGTCCTTTCCAGCCAGGGGATGTGGTGCTGAAACGGAAGAGGAAAACCCACAAGCTGGATGATCAGTGGGAGCAAGTCCCTTATGTCATACAACCCACGGAATGGGGAGACGGGAAGACTTACCAGATCAGTCGTGACCAAGGGGACACCCTAGCCACAGTTTCCCGGGACCATCTAAAGAAATGCCCCCCAGCGCTGAAGGCAGAGGCCGAAGTACCGGTTCCTCCACCAGTGGAGAAGGCAGCAGAGGTAATCCACACTGTAATGGGTGACTTCCCAGCAGACTGGCCTACACAGGACGGCGCGGTGATTCTTCCAGTGATACTGTTCCAACAACCCGTGGATGAAGAAGTAGTGGAAGCGGTCAACCGTGAGCCAGAACTAGTGCCAGTGCCCAGGGATGAACCTGTACCCAGCTCCCCTGCGCCTCCGCCTGCCCCACACTGTAGCAGGGAGGAGGAACCGATTGTTCCCTCTACCCCACTGTCTAGTACCACTGACACCGGTCCCCGAAGGTCCACCCGTTCCAAAATAGGTAGACCCCCACTTAGGTACAGGGAGACCGTTCTATGAATGAAAGGGGTCCGCAAACGTAAGAGTGTTGCAGTTTGTTTGAAAAAGGTTTTGAAAAAGTTCTGCAAATGATAAGTGAAAATGATCCGAAGTTCACCTGATTCACCGTGTGATTAGCAACCGGCCGGAGCCGGCACCGTTGTCCCCGTGGGGACTGTTTAAAGTTTATTTGCATGGGAACTATCCATGGACAAGCCCGTGAACTTGCAGGGCACCACAAACGTTAAGTGGCTTGTAAATATGTTGGGTACCGTTACCGTTTCCGCCATACCGCCTCCGGAGAGGCAGGTTGGAGGGAGGGCCCTGAGCAGAGCAGGCTAGGGCCCAGCCACCAAAGGAACCGGTGGCCACCCTCTGGAGGGGAAGGACAGATCCCGCTCGGGTAACTTGTGCTGGACTGTGGGTCAAGGGGTGCTGCCTGGGTTTTAGGGGCAGCATCAGGGCCAGGTTGCTTGGGTGGGAGAGAGCGGAAACCGTGACCGTATACCGTTGCAACGTTTAAGTAAATGTGCCTCCCGTCTTGGGAAGAGTTATTAAAAATGTTATTTATGTTTTGCTTAACCCTGTTATCCCCTTTTTACAGAAAAATAAAACCGGTGTAGGACGGCAGCCCGCGGACGGTCTGCATTTTGCTAAGGGGGAATGTGTCGCCCTGGGCAAGCCAGGGGACACAGGTCACAACACCACCACACCCCACACTCCAGGTAGGCACATCACAGCTAACCACAAATCCTTGTTGCCTTCCTCCAGAGGTTGATGATGCACACCAGGGGGTGGGCCAGGCGGTTGGCTCCGCCCACCAAGGAGCTCACAGCACTGGAGGCAGGAAGAAACCAGGAGTCTAGTCAGGGAGGAGGAAGTGGAAGGAGTGGAGGAGTAGTCTAGACAGGGCAAAAGTAAACAACTAAGTGAAAGTGAAGGAAGGAAAGTAGTAAAGGAGGAAAAGCAAGTAAAGTAACAGAAGAGAAAGACAGCCTGAAGGGTCCAGCTTTGTGAGGGCCAGAACAGCAAGGTCAGCAACGGCGGTGACTGTCTGGAGGGGGACCGTTTGGAAGTTCCTGGAAGGACCCCGTTGGCTGTGTGCCCGGTGGTCTGGAGCAGTGTTCCGAAGGACAGTCAGCACCAGGGCAGGGGCCTCTCGGACCCCGGCAAGGCTAGGAGTCGCCAGATTTGCCAAATCCGTCAGTGACGGGGACGCAGATCCCCCAACAACCAAGTCCCGATTGAAGGCAACAGCCCAACCCGTATTGGAGAGACACCGCCACCGCCATGGCACAAGTTTCTCAGGGCCAGCGCCTGCGGGCAAAGTGTAGAGCTCCTCCGGCCCAGATTGCAGTCGGGGAGCGGGTAACCGGAGGGAATCCACCGCTACCATCAGTCAACACAGGTGCAAGGAAGAGGGACATCACCGTCACCTACCGGGAGTGCAGGTGCAGCCGTCTGTGGGACCGTCCTACCAGCCGTTGGTTTACCGTACAAACTGTGTCCGTGTGTCAGGCTGAGTGAGTACCATAGTGCCGCAAGGCACAGCGCTGCCCCCGCGTCCCTGCGCCCTCCAGGCCCTACACTTCACATCTCATCACCGGGCCCCGGGATCACCAACCCCTACCCAGGGAGGGGCAATACAACACCTGGCTGCTCCGCATCACCATCCCCGGGACCCCCATACTGAGCAGCGGTGGTGCAATCACCACAACCGTGGGTGGCGTCACGAACTATAACAATTCCCACACCCAACAAACACCCCCTTTCACTCACGGGCGAGGAGTGTCGCTCGAGAAACCCCGGGATCCGGCCCACAGCTCGAGCCACCAGGAGCAGCTGCCGGACCCGAGCAGAAGGGGTGAGCGCGGTGTGCTGACACCCTCCTCCCCGCCCGCGACATAAACATCCCGCCCACCTCCTTCCTTCCGCATAGCCGGCGTGAGCCGCGGTGACGCAGGTAAGCTGATGTTCCTCGCTCCTGCGGCTTCTCACACAGCGATGTGTACTGCCGCAGGAACGAGGAACAACATCGTACCGTCGCTGCAGCTACATTATAGAAATGTCGGACACTACACCGATGATACGATTACAACGCTTTTGCGCTCGTTAATTGTATCATAAAGGATTTACACACTACGATATCGACAGCGACGCCGGATGTGCGTCACTTTCGGTTTTACCCCACTGACATCGCAGCTGCGATATCGTAGTGTGCAAAGTACCCCTTAGAATAGGTCATCAATGTCTGCTCATCCGGGTCTGACACCCGGCACCCCCGCCGGTCAGATGTTCTCGGTGCCGTTAGCATTAGCAGATAGCTGGAAATGCTCACTTCCAGAGCTGCACCATCTTGTGATAGTGACCATAGCCAGTTACTGTACATCCGCCTCCTATTGATTTGAATGAGAGGTGGATGTGCAGTACATGACTATGACCACTATCAGCAGATGGAGCAGCTCTGGAACTGAGCATTTCCTGATCGGCGGGAGTGCAGTGTGTTGGCCCATCAGACATTGATAAACTATCCTAAGAATAGGCCATTAATGGTAAAGTGGTGGCCAACCTCTTTAACTGTTCAGATGAGAGGATAGGATGGTGTTTACTGAAGAAAGCCTTCCCTCTTCTTTACAGTGACTGCAGGGATTGCCTGTATAGCATATTCACCATCACTTGACCCAGTGGAGAGTGGTTTTGAAAAACATTTTGTGCTTTTGAGGACCAGTCCTGTCCTACAGTATACAGAAATCCCATTAACTTTAATGGGCTTTATGTATTGCTTCATTTCCCCTGTGATGGCGCTACAAGGAAAAAATAACCACTAATTGACAGGTTTACCAATAGGTAACAGCCCATCACTATGAGTCCCAGCAGGGGGGCACTGTGATCCGCTTATTGTAAAAAAAAACCCAAAACCCTCCTAACAAGCAGAGATTATCCAAAGTAGAGAATTGAGCAATGAACCACACACATTTTGTGGTTGTCGGCCGACAATGCTTTGACAATGCTACGGTTTATCATTCGCCTACAGCAATTGCAGTAGACTACTCTCCTATACACAGGAGTGAGCCAATGTGTTCACAATAATAAAGTTGCCAGCGGACATGTTGGCTGACAGCTTATATCTGCGAGAACAATGAGGTCATCAGTCTGAAATCGGACATGCGCAATCAACATTCCCCCCCCCCCCCCCCCCGACCATCAGTTGACTGGGCCCCAAACACAATAGATTGTCAGCTGATCAGTATTGGTGGCTTTGGCAAACACTAGTCACACGTGTATGGGGTTTTTAAACTTTGTTGTATTGCTACCCCTTAACATTCTCCTTATGAAAACTAAAGAAGCCACATGTCCTTTCATATATCCTACACTTATTCTTATTATGTTCTCTGATTTGTTTTTAATTCATTTCCTTACTACATATGTTTGTAGATCTGGGAAAGGATCAGAAAATCCCATTCATTAAATTTTTTAAATTACGGTCTCAAGTATAAAGAAAGAACACTCATACTTTCCAGTAATTTCGCTTTCGGTGTTTGTCCCTCAGGACAGGCTTCCTGTAATGGGCTCTCATAACATATACCTCCTCCGAGAAAAGCCCAAATGACACATCAGCCTCCGCTATTAGCTTGTTTCCAGGGTGAATTAAAGTGATTCCGTACGGCTGGGTGGAATAAGTTACATAAGTCATCACACTGGCTGCCACTTCATTACCACAAGATTATACAAGTACACAAGTCATGGGAAATGCAGCAAGTGTCAATCCGGATACAACTACAACTACAAGGTGTCGTAAGTTTAGACTTTGCATTCAGGTGCAACATAAAACTGGGGAAACAAAAAAGCCTGTTTTAAAACTGCAAAGTGGGAATAAGCTTCTTTGTAAATCTCATTCATACAGGTTCATCTGAATAAATTAGAATATCATAAAAAATTATTTATTTCAGTTATTTAATACAAAAAGGGAAGCCCATATATTATATAGAGTCATTACACACAGAGGGATCTATTCCTATATATTATATAGAGTCATTACACACAGAGTGATCTATTCCTATATATTATATAGAGTCATTACACACAGAGGGATCTATGCCTATATATTATATAGAGTCATTACACACAGAGTGATCTATTCCTATATATTATATAGAGTCATTACACACAGAGGGATCTATTCCTATATTTTATATACAGTCATTACACGTGGAGGGATCTATTCCTATATATTATATAGAGTCATTACACACAGAGTGATCTATTCCTATTATTATTATTATTATTATTATTATTATTATTTATTTATAAAGCACCATTAGTTCCATGGTGCTGTACATGAGAAGGGGGTTACATACAAAATACATATACAAGTTACAGTAGACAGACTAGTACAGAGGGAAGAGGGCCCTGCCCTTGCGGGCTTACATTCTATAGGATTATGGGGAGGAGACAGTAGGTGGGGTGTAGATGGGGCGGCAGCTCCGCACGGTGGTGGGGCGGCGGCTCCGCACGGTGGTGGGGCGGCAGCTCCGCACGGTGGTGGGGCGGCAGCTCCGCACGGTGGTGGGGCAGTGAGGTCATTGAAGGTTATAGGCATTTCTGAACAGATGAGTCTTTAGGTTCCATTTGAAGTTTGCAAGTGTAGTAGATAGTCTGACGTGTTGAGGCAGCGAGTTCCAGAAGACTGGGGATGTTCGGGAGAAGTCTTGGAGGCGATTGCATGAGGAGCGAATGAGAGAGGAGGAGAGAAGGAGATCTTGGGAGGACCGGAGATTACGTTTTGGAGTGTAGCGAGATATTAGTTCAGAGATATATGGAGGAGACAATTTGTGGACGGCTTTGTAAGTCAGTATTAGTAGTTTGAATTGGATACGATGGAAGATTGGGAGCCAGTGAAGGGACATGCAGAGAGGAGAAGCGGGGTGGTAGTGAGGCGAGAGGTGGATCAGTCGGGCAGCAGCATTAAGGATGGACTGGAGAGGGGCGAGCGTGTTGGCAGGGAGACCACATAGGAGGATGTTGCAGTAGTCGAGGCGGGAGATTATGAGAGCATGCACTAGCATTTTTGTAGATTGAGAATTGATGAAGGGACGGATTCTGGAAATATTTTTGAGTTGAAGACGACAGGAGGTGGTGAGGGATTGAATGTGAGGTATGAAGGACAGGGCAGAGTCAAAGGTCACTCCGAGGCAGCGAACTTTGGGTGCTGGGGAGAGTGTGATGTTATTTATTGTAATAGATAGATCAGGTAGACAGTGTAGGTGAGATGGAGGAAAGATGATCAGCTCAGTTTTGGCCACATTGAGCTTTAGGAAGCGAGAGGAGAAGAAGGAAGATATAGCAGATAGGCACTCTGGGATTCTGGACAGCAGAGATATGACATCTGGACCAGAGAGGTAGATCTGAGTGTCATCGGCATATAGGTGGTACTGGAAGCCATGAGACTTTATGAGTTGTCCCAGGCCAAATGTATAGATAGAAAAAAGTAATGGTCTCAGGACAGAGCCTTGAGGGACACCAACAGAGAGAGGACGGGATGAAGAGGTTGTGTGGGAGTGGGAGACACTAAAAGTGCGGTTGGAGAGGTATGAAGAGATCCAAGAGAGGGCGAGGTCTCTGACACCAAGGGAAGAGAGGATCTGTAGTAGGAGGGAGTGGTCAACAGTGTCAAAAGCTGAGGATAGGTCTAGAAGTAGGAGTATAGAGAAGTGGTTGTTAGCTTTGGCAGTAAGTAAGTCATTTGTGATTTTTGTCAGGGCAGTTTCAGTGGAATGATGTGAACGGAAGCCGGACTGTAGGTTGTCAAAGAGAGAGTTAGAGGAGAGGTGGGAGGAGAGTTCAGCATGGACGTGCTGTTCCAGGAGTTTTGAGGCGAATGGGAGTAGCGATATGGGGCGATAGCTGGCAGCAGAGGTTGGGTCGAGGGAAGGTTTCTTTAGGATGGGTGTGACTGTTGCATGTTTAAAGGCAGAAGGGAAGGTACCAGTCATTAAAGATAGGTTGAAGAGATGGGTTAAGGCTGGAATTAGGATAGTGGTGAGGTTGGGGAGGAGGTGGGTTGGGATGGGATCACGTGTGCAGGTGGTGATGTGCGCTTTTGAGAGAAGATGTGCAAGCTCTTCTTCGGTGATAGTAGAGAGGACGTTTATGGGGGAGGAGCAGTGGTCTGTTATATGAAGGGGTTGTGGTGGTTGAGCAGAAAAGACTTGTCTGGTTTGGTCGATCTTTTCTTTGAAATATGTGGCAAATTCTTCTGCGGAAATGAGGGAGGTTGGAGGGGGCAGTGGTGGGCGAAGGAGGGAGTTGAAAGTATTGAATAACTGTTTGGGGTTGTGTGTTAAAGAGGATATGAGGTTTCTGAAGTATTCCTGTTTAGCCGAGGTAAGGGCCAAGCGAAATGTGTGAATTGCATTTTTGAATGTGGTGAAGTCTTCCTGGGAGTGCGTTTTCTTCCAGCGCCGCTCTGCAGCCCTAGACACTTGCCGAAGCTTTTTAGTGAGGCTGTTGTGCCAGGGTTGTCTATTCCTATATATTATATAGTCATTACACGCGGAGGGATCTATTCCTATATATTATATAGAGTCATTACACACAGAGTGATCTATGCCTATATATTATATAGAGTCATTACACACAGAGTGATCTATGCCTATATATTATATAGAGTCATTACACACAGAGTAATCTATTCCTATATATTATATAGAGTCATTACACACAGAGGGATCTATTCCTATATATTATATAGAGTCATTACACACAGAGTAATCTATTCCTATATATTATATAGAGTCATTACTCACAGAGGGATCTATTCCTATATATTAGTCATTACACACAGAGCAATCTATTCCTATATATTTTATAGAGTCATTACACACAGAGTGATCTATTCCTATATATTATATAAAATCATTACACACAGAGTGATCTATTTCAAGTGTTTATTTCTGTTAATGTTGATGATTATGGCTTACAGCCAATGAAAACCCAAAAGTCTTTATCTCAGAAAATTAGAATATTATATAAGACCAACTGAAAAAATGATTTTAAACTCAGAAATGTTGGCGCCTACTGAAAAGTCTGTACAGTAAATGCACTCAATACTTGGTCGGGGCTCCTTTTGTATGAATTACTGCATCAATGCGGCGTGGCATGGAGGTGATCAGTCTGTGGCACTGCTGAGGTGTTATGGAAGCCCAGGTTGCTTTGATAGCAGCCTTCAGCTCGTCTGCATTGTTGGGTCTGGCGTCTTTGATCTTCCTCTTGACAATACCCCATAGATTCTTTATGAATTTTAGGTCAGGCGAGTTTGCTGGCCAATCAAGCACAGTGATACTGTGGTTATTATACCAGATATTGGAACTTTTGGCAGTGTGGACAGGTGAGAAATCCTGATGGAAAATGACATTTCCATCTCCAAAACGCTTGTCGGCAGAGGGAAGCATGAAGTGCTCTAAAATGTCCTCGTAGATAGCTGCACTGACTTTGGTCTTGATAAAGCACAGTGGACCTACACCAGCAGATGACATGGCTGACCAAACCATCGCTGATTTTGGAAACTTCACACTAGACCTCCAGCATCTTGTATTGTGTCCTCTCCACTCTTCCTCCAGACTCTGGGACCTTGATTTCCAAATGAAATTTACATTAATCTGAAAACACCTTGGACACTGAGCAACAGTCCAGTTCTTTTTCTCCTTGGCCCAGGTAAGACACTTCTGGTGTTGTCTATTGGTCATGAGTGGCTTGACACAAGGAATGAGACAGTTGTAGCCCATGTCCTGGATACATTTGTGTGGCTTACCCTGCTTGTGGAGTGTGTCAATGACTGCCTTCTAGACATCTGTCAAGTCAGCAGTCTTCCCCATGATTGTGTAGCCCACTGAACTAGACTATGGGACCATTTTAAATGCTTAGGAAGCCTTTGCAGGTGTTTTGTAGTAATTATTCTAATTTTCTGACTTTTGGGTTTTCATTGGCATTAAG
Source organism: Anomaloglossus baeobatrachus (assembly GCF_048569485.1). Taxonomy (NCBI): domain Eukaryota; kingdom Metazoa; phylum Chordata; class Amphibia; order Anura; family Aromobatidae; genus Anomaloglossus; species Anomaloglossus baeobatrachus. Next base: position 672,570,069 of record NC_134354.1, read on the forward strand.
CCATAATCATCAACATTAACAGAAATAAACACTTGAAATAGATCACTCCGTGTGTAATGCCTATATATTATATGCGTTTCCCTTTTTTTTATTGAATAACTGAAACAAATTAACTTTGATGATATTCTGGTTTATTGAGATGCACCTGTATAAAAATCACACAACTGGATAATGCATTATAACTAAATTTTCCATTTTTTCCAACTTTTTTTAAGTGTTGGACCTAAGAACCAATCAAACGTATGCCTCTATTCATTTGGCACAAAAAAGGAAAGTGGCAATTCATAGGAATCTGTCCAACTCACAAGTGAAGAAACCTTCAAACTTCTTTTGCAACCTAATACGCCTCAGTTATTAAAAGTTGCAATTAGATGTGAAGTTTGAGCTTAATTACAGCAACTAATCTTCAATTACAGTTAACGTGTCTAATACTAAGTAGACAATGGGAGCTGGCATCTGATTGGTCGCTCTGTTTAGTGCTAATTTTACACCTAAATGTCATATTTGGAAATGAAGCAAGTCAACCAGATTCTAATTCACATACAGTACATAGAGAAAACATAAATGCTCATACTGCAGAAAGTAGGAAATGTGCACAATAATGATTAGTTGCATTAGTAACACAGGTCAACAAAACAAAACAAAAAAAATCAGGTACCAAATTTTTTGTTAATGGATTTAGGGTATTTTGAGGGTGCTGAATTCAAAAACACTATTAATTTTGCTGAATTGGTTCTAGTTTTTGAGATAATGGAGATCCATGAAAATAATGAATTCTTCCAATGCAACTCGAGTGTGATAACAAATGCAATAGCTTTTGGTCTGTCTTTTGACTTGTTAAAAGGAACCTGTTACCTATTTACCTGCAGGGCAGTCCACTCACATTGCTCATATTGATTATTGATCCAGAGACTCCTATCTTTTTGCAAACATCGTCCTCCCTCTTGCTTCGTGTGGAGGACACGTCCTACGTCTACCACCCAGAATCCTCCATTGTGCTCCTGTACACACGCACTTCTCTCTGCCCTGCCGAGGGCAGAGCAAAGTACTGTAATGCACATGTGAGGGCATTCTTTAACTTTTCCCCAAGCCTGCGCATTACAGTATTTTGCTGTGTCCGCAGTACAATGGAGGCCACGGTGTGGATGATGTAGGACACGTCATCCACATGAAGCAAGAAGGAGGACGGCGATCGCAAGAAGAGAGGTGGCGCTGGATCAAGATAAGCGATACCCATCAGACCAGACTAGTCCGGACCACCCTGCATGTGAGTAGGTGACAGGTTCCCTTAGGTAAGGAAATATCCCATATAATTATTTTGTATTTCAATTTGTAGGCCTACAATGCTATAAAAGTGACTTTTTGATGCAAGAATTCTACTATGAATTTATTGAGGAAAGAAAGTGGTTACAGTAAACATTTGTCAACCCAGTCTTGGCTTATACCCAAAAAGTTCTGTCTTAATAAGTATATAAATACATGTAAAAATTATGAGTTCATCAAGAAGTACAAAAAGAATCATGTACTCTGCTACATCTGTGGAGAGAATATGGTTGAAAACAAAGAAGAAATATCACAGACTCTGTGTATGAAGAATACCTGGCTTATTTTGGAGTACAGCTTGGAGACCATGCGAAAGCGGGCTTTACACACTGCGATATCGGTCCCGATATCGCTAGTGTGGGTACCCGCCCCCATCTGTTGCGCGACACGGGCAAATTGCTGCCCGTGCCGCACAACATCGCCCAGACCCGTCACACATACTTACCTGCCCGGCGACATCGCTGTGACCGGCAAACCGCCTCCTTTCTAAGGGGGCGGTCCGTGCGGCGTCACAGCGACGTCACTGAGCGGCCGCCCAATAGCAGCGGAGGGGCGGAGCTGAGCGGGACGTAACATCCCACCCACCTCCTTCCTTCCACATAGCGGCCGGGAGGCAGGTAAGGAGAGCTTCCTTGTTCCTGCGGTGTCACACGGAGCGATGTGTGCTGCTACAGGAATGAGGAACAACCTCGTTACTGCTGCAGTAACGATTTTTGAGAATGGACCCCCATGTCACCGAAGAGCGATTTTGCACATTTTTACAACGATGCAAAATCGCTCATCGGTGTCACACGCAACGGCATCGCTAATGCGGCCGGATGTGCGTCACAAATTCCGTGACCCCAACGAGTTCGCATTAGCGGTGTCGCAGCGTGTAAAGCCCCCTTTAGTCTTGGTCTCCACATATGGTTTGCAAACTATGGGGTACTTTACACGTTGCAACCTCACTACCGCTATATCGTCGGGGCCGGTAGTGACATTGCAACATGTAAATCCTAGATGGAACAATGAACGAGCACAGAAGCGTACAATCTCCCTGATCTGTGTAACGTCGTTCATTTCCATAATGTCGGATTGACCGCAGGTACGATGTTGTTTGTTGCTCCTGCAGCAGCACACATCGCTGTGTGTAAACCCGCAGGAGCGACAAGCATCTCCTTACCTGCGTCCCGACGGCAATGAGGAGGGAAGGAGGTGGGCGGGATGTTACGTCCCACTCATCTCCGCCCCTCCGCTTTTATTGGCCGGCCGATTAGTGACGTCGCGGTGATATCGCTGTGCCGCCAAACACACCTCCCCCTTGAAGGAGGGATTGTTCGGCAGTCACAGCGACGTCGCCGAGCAGGTTTGTGCGTGTGAAGCTGCCGTTGCGATAATGTTCGCTACAGCAGCAATCAGCACATATCGCATGTGCGACGGGGGCGGGGGCTATTGCGCTGGACATCGCTAGCCGATGCTAGCGAATTCGCAGCGTGTAAAGTACCCCTATGTGTGAAGCACCTACAATAGTGGACAAATGGTGAAAGAAAAAGTGTAAACTTTGGTGTGCCAATGGTTTGGAGAGAACCAAAAAAACACCTTGACGATTGGTATTTTTCTGTTTATGAAGATTAAAGGCTTTAGTTGTTACAAGAAAGCTCGGTGAGATTATCCTGATATGGAATCAGTAAGATGACCTATTCAACATGACAATGACGTTCCCATACCAGTGTTTACCAGATGACCAGACCATCCATTGTCAGACTCTGAAGAGCAGCAGGGACTGCAGTGTACAGCAGGGTGTAGCAGTGGAAGGGAATTTGAGGGAAGTTCTTCAAGGCCTCAACCATTAAGCCAAAAAGAACAAAACAAGGAACAAAATCATTCTCTCACCACTTCATATTAAGCTGGAATTAATGAAGCAATTTATTAGGGCTTCAGACAAATCAGGTAATTGTAGAGGGAACATACACATAATAGCAGAGGCAACATACACGTGATGGCAGAAAGAACCTACACGTGATGGCAGAGGGAATATACAGATGATGGCAGAGGGAACATACACATGATAGCAGAGGGAACATACACATGATGGCAGAGGGAACATACACGTGATGGCAGAGGGAACATACACGTGATGGTAGTGGGAACATACACCTGATGGCAGAGGGAACATACACGTGAAGGCAGAGGGAACATACACATGATGGCAGAGGGAACATACACCTGATGGCAGAGGGAACATACACATGATGGCAGAGGGAACATACATGTGATGGCAGAGGGAACATACACGTTATGGCAGAGGGAGCATACACGTGATGGCAGAGGGAACATACACGTGATGGCAGAGGGAACATACATGTGATGGCAGAGGGAACATACACGTGATGGCAGAGGGAACATACACGTGATGGCAGAGGGAACATACACGTGATGGCAGAGGGAACATACACGTGATGGCAGAGGGAACATACACGTGAAGGCAGAGGGAACATACACATGATGGCAGAGGGAACATACACATGATGGCAGAGGGAACATACACATGATGGCAGAGGGAACATACACGTTATGGCAGAGGGAACATACACGTGATGGCAGAGGGAATATACAGATGATGGCAGAGGGAACATACACATGATAGCAGAGGGAACATACACATGATAGCAGAGGGAACATACACATGATGGCAGAGGGAACATACATGTGATGGCAGAGGGAACATACACGTGATGGCAGAGGGAACATACATGTGATGGCAGAGTGAACATACACATAATAGCAGAGGGAACATACACGTGATGGCAGAGGGAACATACATGTGATGGCAGAGGGAACATACACATGATGGCAGAGGGAACATACACGTGATGGCAGAGGGAATATACAGATGATGGCAGAGGGAACATACACATGATAGCAGAGGGAACATACACATGATAGCAGAGGGAACATACACATGATGGCAGAGGGAACATACATGTGATGGCAGAGGGAACATACACGTGATGGCAGAGGGAACATACACATGAAGGCAGAAGGAACATACACGTGAAGGCAGAGGGAACATACACATGATGGCAGAGGGAACATACACATGATGGCAGAGGGAACATACACGTGATGGCAGAGAGAACATACACGTGATGGCAGAGGGAACATACACGTGATGGCAGAGGGAACATACACGTGATGGTAGAGGGAACATACACATGAAGGCAGAAGGAACATACACGTGATGGCAGAGGGAACATACACATGATGGCAGAGGGAACATACACATGATGGCAGAGGGAACATACACGTGATGGCAGAGGGAACATACACGTGATGGCAGAGGGAACATACACGTGAAGGCAGAGGGAACATACACATGATGGCAGAGGGAACATACACATGATGGCAGAGGGAACATACACGTGATGGCAGAGGGAACATACACGTGATGGCAGAGGGAACATACACGTGATGGTAGAGGGAACATACACATGAAGGCAGAAGGAACATACACGTGAAGGCAGAGGGAACATACACATGATGGCAGAGGGAATATACACATGATGGCAGAGGGAACATACATGTGATGGCAGAGGGAACATACACGTGATGGTAGAGGGAACATACACATGAAGGCAGAAGGAACATACACGTGAAGGCAGAGGGAACATACACATGATGGCAGAGGGAGCATACATGTGATGGCAGAGGGAACATACACGTGATGGCAGAGGGAACATACACGTGATGGCAGAGGGAACATACACGTGATGGCAGAGGGAACATACACGTGATGGCAGAGGGAACATACACGTGATGGCAGAGGGAACATACATGTGATGGCAGAGGGAACATACACATAATAGCAGAGGGAACATACACGTGATGGCAGAGGGAACATACACGTGATGGCAGAGGGAACATACACGTGATGGCAGAGGGAACATACATGTGATGGCAGAGGGAACATACACATAATAGCAGAGGGAACATACACGTGATGGCAGAGGGAACATACACGTGATGGCAGAGGGAACATACACATGATGGCAGAGGGAACATACATGTGATGGCAGAGGGAACATACACATAATAGCAGAGGGAACATACACGTGATGGCAGAGGGAACATACACGTGATGGCAGAGGGAACATACACGTGATGGCAGAGGGAACATACATGTGATGGCAGAGGGAACATACACATAATAGCAGAGGGAACATACACGTGATGGCAGAGGGAACATACACGTGATGGCAGAGGGAACATACACGTGATGGCAGAGGGAACATACATGTGATGGCAGAGGGAACATACACATAATAGCAGAGGGAACATACACGTGATGGCAGAGGGAACATACACGTGATGGCAGAGGGAACATACATGTGATGGCAGAGGGAACATACACATAATAGCAGAGGGAACATACACGTGATGGCAGAGGGAACATACACGTGATGGCAGAGGGAACATACACGTGATGGCAGAGGGAACATACATGTGATGGCAGAGGGAACATACACGTGATGGCAGAGGGAACATACACGTGATGGCAGAGGGAACATACACATGATGGCAGAGGGAACATACACGTGATGGCAGAGGGAATATACAGATGATGGCAGAGGGAACATACACATGATAGCAGAGGGAACATACACATGATGGCAGAGGGAACATACACGTGATGGCAGAGGGAACATACACGTGATGGCAGAGGGAACATACACGTGATGGTAGAGGGGACATACACATGAAGGCAGAAGGAACATACACGTGAAGGCAGAGGGAACATACACATGATGGCAGAGGGAACATACACGTGATGGCAGAGGGAACATACACGTGATGGTAGAGGGAACATACACATGAAGGCAGAAGGAACATACACGTGAAGGCAGAGGGAACATACACATGATGGCAGAGGGAACATACACATGATGGCAGAGGGAACATACACGTGATGGCAGAGGGAACATACACGTGATGGCAGAGGGAACATACACGTGATGGCAGAGGGAACATACACATAATAGCAGAGGGAACATACATGTGATGGCAGAGGGAACATACACATAATAGCAGAGGGAACATACACGTGATGGCAGAGGGAACATACACGTGATGGCAGAGGGAACATACATGTGATGGCAGAGGGAACATACACGTGATGGCAGAGGGAACATACACGTGATGGCAGAGGGAACATACATGTGATGGCATGATGGTAAACGACTGCTGGAGTCTCCAACGTGATTATCCTGATGACACACATAAAGTAAACTTTCAGAAACAGTTTTTGAAGCATTTTCATTAATAACAATTAATAACTAATTAATATTGTATTAAATCAAATCTTACATAACTTTTTTCTGATTATTTACTTAAATATTCTTGCAATTCTGAATGCTTTTCAATCATGTTTCATTAATTTATTAAATATCTCAGAAACTAGAACCAATCTGGCAAAACTGAAGTCATATTCTAAGCACCATAAACTTAATATTAAACTATGGGGTAAATGGGGTTTCAGGTTGAGAAAAATACATGTGTCTATGTCCTCACCAGTAAGGCAGAAATAATCACACATTTAAGGTATAAAACTAATCACTGAATAATGTAGTATGCAAATTAGTTTCACTCCATAAAGACGAATACTATTTCATAATAGCCTAAGAACTTCCCTTCTTTCTGTAGGAGAGCTCATTTGCATACTTTTTCCCTATGGCCTATTGCATTTAAAGTAAGTCTCCATACATCAATTGGATCCATTTAAAGAGAACGCAACAGCTGATTCCTGCTGCCCAAACCGTGGCACCATGTATGAGCCCCTGACTGTATTATCCCAGCTTGGTATGTTTGACTCTGAAACACTGCAGATAGATATAGTTTAATAGCCACAGGGGACCAACCTGCACTGTACACTAGTCGGGACAGGCGGGTCCGCTGCGGCTTCAACCCACCCCCTGGCAGTGATTGACAGATCTCTGCCTACATGAGCATATAGGTATAGCAACTGGAATGAAGACAGAGTAATAGAGTATTTCCAAAGTGGTAAAGGGTATATACGAATGCAGTGTACTCACCTGGTTTGGGTTGTAAATCCAAAACCATGGAGTAGAAATGTGTCGCCCTGGGCAAGCCAGGGGACACAGGTCACACACCACCACACCCTACATCCCAGGTAGGAACACCAAAGCTAACCAAAAATCCTTGTTGCCTTCCTCCAGAGGCTGATGATTCACACCAGGGGGTGGGCCAGGCGGTTGGCTCCGCCCACCGAGGAGATCACAGCTCTGGAGGCGGGAAGAACCAGGCAGTTAGCTCAGGGAGGAGCAGGAGTGGAGGAGTAGCCTAGACAGGGATAAAGTAAACAGCTAAGTGAAAGTGGAGAAGTGAAAGTAGTAAAGGAGGAAAGCAAGTGAGGTGACAAGAAAGAAAGAAAGCCTGAAGGGTCCAGCTTTGTGTAGGACCAGGTCAGCAAGGTCAGTAACGGCGGTGACTGTCTGGAGGGGGACCGTTTGGAAGTTCCTGGAAGGACCCCGTAGGCTGTGTGCCCGGCGGTCTGGAGCAGTGTTCCGAAGGACAGTCAGCCCCAGGGCAGGGGCCTCTCGGACCCCGGCAAGGCTAGGAGTCACCAAATTTGCCAAATCCGTCAGTGAAGGGGACGTAGATCCCCCAGCAACCAAGTCCCAATTGAAGGCAACAGCCCAGCCAGTGTAGAAGAGACACCGCCACCGCCAAGGCACCCGTTTCTTAGGGCCAGCGCCTGCGGGCAAAGAGTAGAGCTCCCCCGGTCCAGCTTGAAGCCGGGGAGCGGGTTACCGGTGGGGACCCATCGCAACCAACGAGTACACCAAGGTGCAAGGAAGAGGGACATCACCGTCACCTACCGGGAGAGCAAGTGCAGCCGTCCGTGGGACCGTCTTACCAGCCGTTTGGTTTACCGTACAAACTGTCAAACTGTGTCTACGTCTCAGGCTGAGTGAGTACCACAGTGCCGCAAGGCACAGCGCTGCCCCCGCGTCCCTGCGCCCACCAGGCCCTGCACCTCCCTCACCATCACCGGGCCCCGGGATCACCAACCCCTACCCACGGAGGGGCAACACAACACCTGGCTGCTCCGCATCACCATCCCCAGGAGCCCCGTATAGAGCAGCGGTGGTGAAATCACCACAACCGTGGGTGGCGTCACGGACAATAATCATCCCCACACCCAACAAAACCCCTTTCACTCACGGGCGAGGAGTGCCGCTCGAGAAACCCCCGGGATCCGGCCCACCGCTCGAGCCACCACTGAGCAGCAGCCGCCGGACCCGAGCAGAAGGAGTGAGCGTAGTGTGCTGACACCCTCCTCCCCGCCCGTGACAGAAACATAAAGAAGACTTCTGTGGATGCAGAAAAGTGAAGAGCTGTATATCATGGGATAAGAGGTTAATTTCATACGGCCAATGGAGGAGACCTAGATGGATGAATAGGAAGTTTATTAATCTATGCATTTAGAAGCAGGAGGCGTCTTCTTCAGGATATAAAACTACCTGGCAGTTTAATGTTCTGAAGAAGAAGCCTCTGCTTCAAACCGAGTAGAATGATAAACGACTTATTCGTCCATCCTGGTCTCCTCCATTGGCAGTGCAGAATTAACCTCTTATTTCCTGATACAATACATGACTGTATAGGCACAGACCGTTCAGTTCGGGGCAATGGGCACGGTGCCGATGCCTATAAAAGTATGTTTTATTCTTAAACGCTGAAACGCTGGGTTAATACGTGGCTGATGGCCTGGTGGCTGATGCTTGCTTCTCACAGTGTGGGCAGCAGGAATCAGCTGTCAGGTTCTCCCTAATGAGACCCAATGTCATACCCCCCCTCCCCCGTTCCTCAGTCCCATAACAGTATAGTAATACAGTGTTTGTATCTTTTAAAAGAAAGACATCTCACAAACAGAGGGAAAAGGAGGAAGGGGCAGAAAAAGTATAGACTGTTCACCTAAAACTCACTGTACACACCCATGGAGGCATCAGAGCTAAATCTGTAACTCTTTGGGGATATATTGTCTGTACATCATGGCAACTTGTTCACAGTCACATTTAAAACCAAAGATGTTTGGATTCCGTCATCTGACAAATACAGCTCTCCTACATCAGCACTTCTATTTCTGTAGGTGGATATCCAAACTTAATGATCCCTATGGCTATATATCACTCTGTAACCTATAGCAAATCATGTCTACACTGTAGCTGATACCTAACACTCAGTACACTTCTATGCATTTAGCTTTCTCTGCCGTCAGGACACAGGCCCGATGACAGCAATGCATGAATTAGCCATAACACAGGGGAAGGCATGCAAAGGATATAGTAAACGCAGAGCAGACAGGCCAACAAACAAAGCAATGAAGAGATCAGATGCCACCTCAGGAGTCTAGTGCAGGTTAATTCCACTTCAACTCTCAGGTTATTAAATCTATCGCACTCACCACTTGAAACTATAAGGAACGCAAAGCAAGAGGCGCCTCTCTATTGAGGTGCTCGAAAGACGTTCTCTGCTACAATATCACCCATCAGTAACACTCTTATTATTATGCCGAGCAAATCACATAATGTATCTCATCTCAACCCTTCCACAATCAAATACAAGATCTCAGATGGTTCATCATCCTCCATATTTAAATAATTCATTTGTGATTGTAATCTAAATGGTGCATTAATGCAAAAAAGGAGCACCCCTAAATCACGGCTCTCCTTACACACCATTCTATGGCCACATTTAGGGGTAATTAATACAGCCACAATGCCAGGACCTCCTGCGGTTTTACTGAACCAATCTTAGGCCCTCATACAACCCTGTAGTCCTGCTTTAGTTTTGTAGTGCGATGGGGGGTTGTGTGTTTTGGACATAATACAGACCTTTATATACAGATATATTAAAGTTGACCTTATTATGAACCAATCTGTCTACAATGATAGAGTCCAAGAGGCTGACTTAACATTGTAATTTACACTTTCTTTTCTGATTTTCCTTTGTTTTTGCTGTTTATTTTCAATAATTCGTTTATTCCTTTTTTGCACCTTTAATTAAGCTCTGTGCCAGTTTCCTTTTTTTTTGTTACTGTGGCCATGGTTAGCTAATTCTATAAGTTTTCTCCTAATTCATGATCTGCAATTTTTTTTTTTTTTAAGAAGTCGCACTTGTTTTTGTACAAATGTACTCCACCACCCCAAGGTGTAACGTTTGTATTTTTTAAGGATTTTCAAGTATTTTGAAGGATCCTTCAACTTTTAATAAAAAAAAAATCATTTTGATTTTGGTAAAAAAAAATTTATTAAGCATCATTAACTATTCTGATGAATTTGGAGCAAAATCCAACATGGCAGAAAAGAAAGAGAAGAGAAAAAGAAAAGAGGAATCAGGCCCCGAGGTTTCTAATGTGTTAGCACGTTTTATGTCCCAGAAAACATTTTGTGGTATTAGATCTATATGGTGGTGATTAGATAGATAGATAGATAATCACATAGATATGGGAAGATATCGCTAGATGGGCATGTATATCTATCGATTTATCTATGGATATATATATATATATATATAAAATATATATATATATATATATATATATATATATATAGCTGTTAGAAGACTTGTTTACATGTTAATGATGGATCTTCAAAATGTATTCTGCCTAAAAGTCAGAAATGACTATCATTATGTCTAGCTTTGAATCTTTAGCTTTTTTGGCAAAAAAAAAGATAAGATAAAAATAAAAGCCAAAACTGGATTTTTTAATATGCTTTGTTGTGGTATTAGATCTATCTGGGGGTGATTATATAGGTAGATAGATATATTGATGGTTAGATAGGTCTATATATCTATCTATGGATATACAGTATATATATATATATGGATATTAGAAGACTTATTTAGATGGTAATGATGGATTTTCAAAATTTATTCTACCTAAAAGTTAGAAATGACTATCATTATTTTCAGCTTTGAATCTTTAGCTGATTTTGGCAAAAAAGAAAGAGAAGATAAAAAGAAAAGATCAGGCCCTAAAGTTTCTAATGTTTTAGTAAGTTTTATTCCACAGAAAACATTTTGTGGTATTAGATCTATTTGGTGGTGATTAGCAAAATAAATAGATAGATAGATACCGTAGATAATGGATAGCTAGATAGATAGATAAATAATGAATAGATAGATAGATAAATAAATAGATAGATAATAGATACCGTAGATAATGGATAGATAGATAGATAGATAGATAAATAGATAGATAATAGATAGATAGATAGATAATAGATAGATAGATAGATAGATAGATAATGACTTTCAGAGCTCAAATTGTGTCCCCAACTCTCCATAACCCTGATCCCCTCCCACCACACTTACTTTATTTCTCTTGCTTTGGCAATACTAATTGTATTTTGGTCCTGCCAATAAAGCATATTTGAATTTGAATTTAAATAATGGATAGATAGATAGATAATGGATATATAGATAGATAGATAGATAAATAGATAGATGATGGATATATACATAGATAGAGGGATAGATAGATAGATATATAGATAGATAGATAGATAATGGATAGATAGATAGATAGATAGATAGGTCTATCTATCTATCTATGACTATACAGTGTATATATATATGCATATTAAAAGACTTATTTAGATTTTAATGAATGATGAATCTTCAAAATGTATTCTACCTAAAAGTCAGAAATGACTATCATTATTTTCAGCTTTCCATATTTAGCTATTTTGGCAAAAATAAAGACAAGATAAAAAGAAAAGAGGAATTAGGCCCTAAGGTTTCTAATGTTTTAGTAAGTTTCATGCCACATAAAACATTTTTTGATATTAGATCTATCTGGTGGTGATTATAGATATATAGACAGATAGATAGATAGATAGATAGATAGATAGAGGGATAGATAGACAGATAGATAGATAGAGGGATAGCGATAGATAGATAGATAGACAGATAGATAGATAGACAGATAGATAGATAGATAGAGGGATAGATAGACAGATAGATAGATAGATAGAGGGATAGATAGACAGATAGATAGATAGATAGATAGAGGGATAGATACATAGACAGACAGACAGACAGATAGATAGATACCGTGATAGATAGATAGATAGAAAGATAGATAGATAGATAGATATAGAAGTTAGAAGGGTTAGTTAGATGTTGACGGATCTTGAAAACATATTCTACCGAAAAATCAGAAGTTATGTATCATAATTTTCAGCTTTGAATCTTTCGCTTATAATAGGGTTATCCGAAGTAAGAACGTGCTCCAGGTAAAGGGTTGCACCATATTACAAATGGATTTGCACGTATTTCATACATGATCCACCTACTGGAGTTATCTATCTATCTTAGCATGGTTGAAGTTACATGAGTGGAATAGCAGAGAGTTTGTGGAGTACATTCATGCTTTATATACATGGACGGACGACAAGCTGTGCAGTCTCAAGCTGTAATGGAAATGGAAACGATCACATTGAGCGTTTCCCACATCAAATAATCCAGCAGGAGGTGTGGAATCTGCGTAATCTCAGTGACACAGCGCCTCCGAATTCCAACAGGACCTTACTAACAGGAGTTGATATAAATAGATTTTACCATGTGTGCAATAATTGGAGACTTAATATGAAACACAAGATCTCCCAAGGGAATATAAAGATTTCTTCCAGATCCCAACTTGTAATGTGATGAAATGATATTTGTTTTCTTCCCGTAGAAGACCATACTCTACAACATCAACATGGCCAAGCCTGAAACTTTTCCTCGGGATCTATGCAGTTAAAGCCAGCCTAAAAATAGCTATACGTCATATATACCAGTTGCTAATGTTGCGTATTATATACTAAAGCTGTGAATGACATTTTCAGAATGTAAATTAAAAGGATCCGGTTTCTTAATGTTTAATGTTTGTTCTGCAGGATTGTACTATGACGTATGTAAGCAAAGAGTTGAAAAGACACCGCGTGAGCAATCAGTGGCCTCCGCTATGGATATGTGTAGTATATTTAGTTGTAGGCATGGCTGACTTCATACTCATTCATGAGACTGGGTGAGAGAGAATATATACACTGCCCACACATGCCCGAGCCCTATAGCCTGGCCATACATTGGTGGCCATCATTCTATATGTTCCAGAGAATTGAAAGATTTGTCCAGAATTATCCTATACCCTTAACCTTGTTCTAAGGCCACACTCAGATATCGCGGAAATTTGGCCTAAAATGTAACATTTGGCATGTCACCTATTATAGTGTTTACAAATTGAAGTCACATTTTTAGTAAATGAAGAAGAAAATACTGTGACCAAATCCTAACGTGTTGAGGGTCTCACTGATGCCCCTGGGCATTCTTTTACCCCTTTTTATGTTTTATTAATCCAACGATAGACTAATGGACTAATATCTAACGAAGATAGGTATTAAACTATCAGTCCCTTAGTAGATCAGTGACTTAATGCTTATATCCCCCTGATACAATACATATATCTCCCCATGGGATTCTACAGAATTGTATAATATTTACCTTAACAAAATGGTGCAAAATGTATCCTATGAAGAACAGGTTTGCAACATTTTTGACTCAAAATATTGCAAAACAATTAATAGCATTAATAAGTGTAATAATGGAAAATATCTCAGAATTGCAAATGATGCAAAAATATAAATGACGTCTCGCTATTTCCCTGTTTCTTGTAGTGTTTTGATTCCATAACAACTAGTCCCATCCAATGCTGGGGTAGTCACTAGCCTGCAGACACAGCAGAAAGCATTGTCCACGAATGCGCTCAGTACAACTCATACATTAGATAAATGGGAATTACAGTGTAACATGCTGGGCATATAGGGTGGGGAGGACGCAGCACAACAAACATATATATATATATATATAGTGTGTATATAGTGTTCTGCGTATTAGACTGTGTGTACATGTAAAAAGTTAAATATATTGATAACTAGCGCTCACTGTACATTGTACACCATGACGCCACTCCTCTTAACTATTGCCAGCCCCTCATTCACAAAAATCATACATATATGTTCACAGTCCAGCCTACCATATAATTGCAACAAAGTCCGACATTTCCATTGGACACATAATGCAAAGAGGAGGTTTACATGTTCACGTTCTATTCGTAACTATGAAAAATTTGTACGCTGCAGAAACTTTGTATACTCTCATATAGAAAATCAATGTTACATATAGATAAAAAAAAAATCACAGTCGCAACTATAAACAGCGCAGAAACTAATGGCTGGAAATCCAGGCTTTGTTAATTCTGGAAAATTAGAGCTTGCACAATTGCTATCATGCCTATTGACCTCTGGTAGGATTGCATCGCTAGCCCCATTGGCAACAAAAGGTCTGAAAGCAGATCATGCTGATGTAGGACAGCTGCTGCTTCCACATTAAAGCAACAGGGAACATCCAGCCCTGAAAAAGACCATTTATGTGTCCAGATAGAAGCCTCTCCTTACCTCCTGGTTCTGAGAACATGCTGCTTCAAATGTGCTGTTTAGTAATCCACACTGTGCAAAGCCAAGAGGACCAAAGCGAAGCCTTGCGTGGGACTCACCATTCTTACTGTGACAATGTGTGAGAGAGAGGGAGAGTGTGACAGCAGGCTGCTTGGACTGCAATCACTAGGGCATCCCCCTGCCTCCCCTCCCCCTACCACATCCCTCCAGCTTTTGACTTCTTCCAAAACTATATTAGCCAGCAGGGGAGAAAAAGTGACCAATCATGTATTCATTGCTCCTGTCCCCCTACAGTATGGTCCTCTACGCCCTTCTTGGTACCACATGAAATGTAGAATGTATCTGGAGGGTCCAATTGAGACCAAGGCTTAGAGAATGAGTGTTATGAAAGAATGGGAGGGAAGCTAAATCCGCCTCCGAGAGCCTGCACAAGTTGCAGTGGTCAGTTGGGATTTTTTTTTTTTTTAACTATGAGACATCAGAAATAGGGATGATCGAATACCTCAAATATTCGGCTTCACAAATATCTGACGAATAGGTCACCGCTATGCGAATATTCGATGCGCAATGTAAATCTATGGGAAGCCCGAATAGTTGTTATTCGGGTTTCCCATAGACTTACATTGCGCATCGAATATTCGTGAATAGTCGAATAGCGGCGACCTAGTCGGAAAATATTTGTGAAGCCCAATATTAGAGGTATTCGATCATCTCTAATCAGAAACATTAGAAATCAATGTGGGAATCACTGACTACTAAGGGTGTGTGCACACGAGGAGTATTAAGTTGCAGAATTTCCTGCACAATTTGTGCATCTCTTGGCACGAAAAATTGAGCCTTTTTGATGCTTTTTTTCCAATGCGTTTTTTATATATAGAATCATACAATCATAGAATGGTAGAGTTGGAAAGGACCTAAAGGGTCATCGGGTCCAACCTCCTGTGAGTCCTGGTTTTCCTAAATCCTCCCAGCTATATATTTATCCAGTTTCCGCTTGAAGATTTCCATTTCTGGGGTGGAAAAGCGCTGAAAGAATTGCCACGCTGCAGATTTATTTCTGCACCAAATCTGTAAAGGTAAAAATAAGCAACATGCACCAAACTTCAGAATTCCCATTGACTTTGCTGGCATAAGGTTTTGGAAGCAGATTTGTGACAAAACTGCACTAAAAAACACAGTGTATGTGTAGCGCCCCTGAGACACTCAGGGCACTACAGGGAACTGCATCCTCACGGGGATGCAGGACCTACCCCCTGGGACCTGGAACACCAGTGCCAGAATCACCCACACACACCAAAATCCTAGTTACCACTCCACACCAGGGGGGCACTGTCTAGTCAGACAAGGGGAAGGGCCACCTAGAGGGAGGAGCCAGACCAGAGGGACTAGACAACCTGGTGGAAGGGGACAAGGTAGAACAGTTGTGCATAGTGAAGTGCATAGATGTGCCTAGAGCTGGGTCGTGTAAAATCATGACCCAGGGGCACAGGAGAGTGGTCGCCAAGACAGGTACACCCGAGTACCGCTGGGACCAGAGCACGCACGGGACACAGGGCCCTAGTTCAGACGACAATTTCAGACGGCCTGGTAAATACCTGCACAGTGAGGGGACCTGCATGGACCTCACTGACCCACAAATCCAGTGGCATCAGCAGTACAGCAAGAATCAGGGTTCGGACACATACCTCCCTACAGGGTCCACACTGCCCGCCGTATGGACAAGGAGACTGCTACAAAAAGGGACAGTCGGGTCCCAAAAGCGCAACACTATGGGGACCCAACCACATTGAGAGTGCCGGTGACAGAGCAACCGAATCATTAACTGGTACTGGAAATACAGGGACCTGAACCAGCCGTTCAAGGGCCCACAAGTGAGTAGAGACTGTTAATTACAGCCCCGGTGTGGTCTCCCTTAAGGCCCCGTTACAATGTATCTAACGATATATCGCCAGGGTCACAGAGTCCGTGCCGCACATCCGGCATCATTAGCAACATCGTTGCGTGTGACACCAACGAACGTCCATTAACGATCAAAAATACTCAACTTATTGTTGATCGTTGACACGTTGTTCATTTTCTAAAAATCGTTGATTGTTGCAGGACGGAGGTTGTTCGTCGTTCCCGAGGCAGCACACATCGCTACGTGTGACACCCCGGGAACGACGAACTACAGCTTACCTGCGGCCGCTGGCAATGAGGAAAGAAGGAGGTGGGCGGGATGTTACAGCCGCTCATCTCTGCCCCTCCACTTCTATTGGGTGGCCGCTTAGTGATGGCGCTGTGATGACACACGAACCGCCCCTTTAGAAAGGAGGCGGTTCGCCGGCAACAGTGACGTCGCTAGGCAGGTAAGTCCGTGTGACAGCTCCTAACGATTTTGTCCGCCAGGGGCAGCGATTTTCCCGTGACGCACAAACGACGGGGGCGGGTGCTTTCACCAGCGATATTGCTAGCAATATCGCTGCGTGTAAAGCCCCCTTTATTCCGGTACGTTCATCATACAGCTCCTTGGGCTCAGCCCTACCTGCGGAGGGCCTACCACCTCAGCTGCCATTACCACCAGCCCTAGGAGTAACCAATCTAGCAGCGGCGGTTCCCCCATATTAACCGCAACTCGCAGGTGGCGTCACACAAATGACTTTATTCTCCCCTGTAAATACTCCCCAATAAAAATCACCCAGGGCACGGGATCGGGAAACGGCCACCACCAAAGTGACATTCCCCAAGTGCAAACCGCCTGGTACCGAGTACCCCATTCCCTGGGCGACACATATGCACACAGCCTAAAGCACTAGTTAAATTCAGAGCACATTATTGGCAGCGTACTACAACTTTGAGGAGGAGTTGAGTAAAATAAGCCCATACAAGGTTCAGATATTTATGCAATTGCTAAGTATAGATGTAAACCTATAGTAGTAATCAAGAATATGAAGGCCAAATATCAAGATATGTAATTTATTAAATATTACAAATTAAATACAAAACAGGCATTGCAGTTGTATATCAACACAATATATAGAGGGGAGAAAAGAGAAGGAAAAGGGAAAACTCCTTTGGCATAGTGGACTAGCACCTCACATGAGATCATGATAATATTAAAGTGTATAGAAATAACAAATGAACATATTGAAACATGGCGAAATACATATAAAGTGCTTAGTACATATGTGCATCCATTGTAATAACAGTCCAAGTATATGCCGTGTTATGAGTAATATAGAAGTGTCCCAATATGTCTTTTTAACTAGAATTTACTAGTAGGGCGACCATCCCATCATAAAGAAAACCGCAGCGGAGAGAGAGGATTGCAGACACAGGCTATTTCTCTGATGACAGATTTGCAGGGCAAGAGAAGGGAATTTATCACCCCCACAGCCCTGGGAGCCACTGATCTGTTTCTTTTCTAGTTGTAATGGAATCAATGATTTATAAAAAAGGGTATATATATACTGTATTTATGGAATTGCTATATATATATATATATATATATATATATATATATATATGTATAGCAATTCCCTTATATATATATATATATATATATATATATATATATATATATATATATTAGGGAATTGCTTTGGTAAATCCACATAATTTCTGGACAAACTTCTCCCATGTTGTTTTATGTCCTGAAGAAGAAGCCTCAGGCTTTGAAACGCATATGATAGGTACAGATCAAAGAAAGGATTAAGCACTGTGCTGCCATTGAAGAAAATGCAAGACCAAATAGGAATCGTGATCTTCATTCGTCTATGCGTTTCAGAGGTTATTCTCCTTCTTCAGGACCAAAAATCATATTTTTGATGTTTCCAGGACCTTGAAACGCGTGGTCATAATAAACTACTTTATTCACCCATCCTGATCTCCCCCATTGGATTTAACTCTTTCCTTCCTGGTATACGAACGACTCCCACGGCAGAGCTAACAAAATTTGACCCCACTCTTGTTCCCTGAAGTTCTGCATGATAGCTGTCAAACTACTTGTACACAATTGTGTGGTAACCACACACAAAAAAAAGTGGAAATGGAACATGAATGATATAGGTGGTTGGAAAAGCGAACCATTCCTATATGTTGTGTGAGCCAAAGCCAAGTATAAGAGGGATGAGTTGGACGAGATTGTATCCCATGGAAGGAGTATAATCACTAAGTCTCATCCTTGTGTAACTGATGGCCTCCTTGGGACCGTCTGCACTATGTGATCGATCACAGGGCCCAGTGGTTGGGGTTGCTAAGCACTGACTATATAGGTCTATAACATGCCTCCCATTCTTAGGTGTATTAATTGCTTATACAAAACTCATTGCCTTTTTAAACTGTGCTTTAAATGCAAAACCCCAACTAAAATTGTTCCCCTATTTGAAGTCCATTGTCTATACACAATTTTAGAAATATTTTAGTCCATGGCAATGCAGACGTCAGCTAATCAGATACTATCATCACATAATAGTAAAACGTACGACCAGAAAAAAAATAAAAAAATAATAATAATACAACTATGTCACTGATGAAATAATAAATATTTTCAAACTCGAGAAGTATAATGCAGATCTATGGAATTCAGACACAAATGAAGCTAATTATTTTAATGATTGCACCTATTGGATTAGGAATATTTTATTTTGAGATTGTTAGCTCAGTGGTGATCTATACGTAGACTGATCCAAAACAGATGATTGCAACCAAAACGACTGTCCGGATGTCATTTACCAATGGATGATTACCGTATTTTAGTATCTTCATATGGCACTGGAGCCTTAGGGGAACTTTGCACACTACGACATAGCAAGTCGATGCTTTTGATGCTGAGCGCGATAGTCCCCGCCCCCATCGCAGCTGCGATCTCTTGTGATAGCTGCCGTAGCGAACATTATCGCTATGGCAGCTTTACATGCACTTACCAGCCATGCGACGTCGCTCTGGCCGGCAACCCGCCTCCTTACTAAGGGGGCGGGTCGTGCGGCGTCCCAGCGACGTCACACGGCAGGCGGCCAATAGAAGCGGAGGGGCAGAGATGAGCGGGACGTAAACATCCCGCCCACCTCCTTCCTTCCGTATAGCTGGCGTGAGCCGCAGGACGCAGGTAGGAGATGTTCCTCGCTCCTGCGGCTTCACACACAGCGATGTGTGCTGCCGCAGGAACGAGGAACAACATAGTAACATCGGTCATTTCCAAATCATGGAAATGACCGACCCTACACCGGTGATACGATTACGACGCTTTTGCGCTCGTTAATCGTATCAAAAAGGCTTTACACACTACGATAACGCCTGCGACGCCGGATGTGCGTCACTTTCAATTTGACCTCACCGACATCGCACCTGCGATGTCGTAGTGTGCAAAGTGCCCCTTACAGCGCTGGGGTCTTATAATATAATCCCACCATGGACAATATCATCTGTAAGGAGTTTACATTTTCTCCCCTGTTTTAAAATTTGGAAGAAAATAGTGTAATTGTGTTCATTACTAAAGTAAAAAAAAATGATCCCCCATTTCTATATATTTAAGGTAGTGAGTCTACTAATGAGTGGAGCTGAGGACAGGTGTGATTTTAATATTGCCTGTAATTTTGGCCATTGTTGGATGGCGCTGTTATTGCCTTCATGGATGGAGGCACATGAAACACATTGTTCGGCTCTCCAGCATTAGCAGGATCCTAATGTATTCTGCCTATTCAGGAATCCAGTGGACAGTCCCCCTGCAGCTACTTTCCAAAACTGGACATGTTTTGTTAGGAGGGGCTGGGCTGGTAGCCGGATGAAATAGCATTGGAGGAGGGGTGGCAGCAAGAGGCAAAGCTGCAAAAATCAGAGTAACCTTACACCACTGTCCAGGAGCTGCCTTATGCTGTAGGCAAAATGAGCTCCTTGGCTTTCTAATTTGGTTACCAACAGGGCCCTACCACTCAATGATGCCTCTGAGAATTGAGGGACAATAGGCCAAATTGAGGTGCTGTTTTAGGAAAGAGCATTATAGGAGGAACACTTAACCATTTGGAGCGGTAGTTAAACCAGACTGCGTGTGATACTAACGTTTTCTAATCAGTAATGAAATGCCCAGATTTCATGTTATATAAATGCTTCATATAAATATGTATTCAACACATTATTAAATTACACAATATAAAAATAAATAATACAATAATTATATGACACAATATTAAAAGGAACCTGTCAGGTGCAATATGCACTGAGAACCACGAGCAGTTCTGGGTGTATATTGCTAATCCCGGCATAACTGTCCCTGTATACACTAGCATAGATAAAGGGATATTTAGGAAAAAGTATTTATAAAGATCCTTTATGATATGCTAATGAGTGAGGAGACTAGTCTCAAGGGCGTTAGTTCCTGCACTCATTCCCCCCCTCTTAGAGCATGAAAACAGGGGTGTCCTAACATGCTATTCAATGCCAATTGCCTAGCGTCATCATCGGCAGTGATGCGTGTACCTGTGTCCATTGCACTGGCTCAGAATGCCGGGCTTAAGGCCACTTTACTCACAGCGACATCGCTAGCGATGTCACTGCTGATCGCACCCGCCCCCGTCGTTTGTGCATCACGGGCAAATCGCTGCCCGTGGCGCACTATATCGTTAGTCCCCGTCACACTACTTACCTGCCTAGCAACGTCGCTGTGGCCGGCAAACGGCCTCCTTTCTAAGGGGGCGGTTTGTGCGGCGTCACAGCGACGTCACACAGCATCCGTCCAATAGAAGCGGAAGGGCGGAGAGCAGCCGAAAGAAAGTGACGCCCATGTCGTTGCCAGAGGACGCAGGTAAGGTGTTGAGCCTTGTTCCTGGGGTGTCACACGTAGCGATGTGTGCTGCCTCAAGAACGACGAACAACCGGCGTCCAGCACCATCAGCGATATTTGGGATTAGAACGAAGTGTCAACGATCAACGATAAGGTGAGTATTTTTGATCGTTAGCAGTCGTTCGTATGTTTCACACGCAACGACGTCGCAAACGAGGCCGGATGTGCGTCATGAATTCCGTGACCCCCAACGTCATCTCGTTAGCGATGTCGTTGCATGTAAAGCTGCCTTTAAGGTCAGTACGCATGATCAGAAATCCTCTGCACTTCAGGTCATGCTCACTAGACTTCTCTGAAGCCGGGATGCATACAACCGGATTCATAGTGCACATGACCGGAAGTGCGGTAACTTCTGATCATGCACACTGCTTGGCGTCTGAAGCAGTGACAATGGACATAGGTAAGCACATCATCGCTGATGACGTTGGGCAATGAATAGCATCTTAGCACGCTCCTGTGGGTTTGCTTACATGCTAAGAGGGCAGAAAGAGATCAGGAACTAATGACCTTGCGATTAGTCCCTGCGCTCATTAGCATATCATAAAGGATCGTTAGGAATATTTTCTCTTTATCTTTGCTACTAGATGCAGGAACAGTTAGGAAGGGATTAGCAATATGCACCCAGAACTGCTCGTGGTTCTGGGTGCATATTGCACTGGACAGGTTCCCTTTAAATAATATAGAAATTAAAATGCAAAATGTGAAAGAAGAGGTAGGCCACTACCTTAACATTGATGGTCTATCCTCAGGTCAGGTCATCAGTGTCTGATCGGCCAGGGTCCGACACCCTGCACCCCTGCTGATCAGCTCCTCACGGTGCTGGTGGCGGGAGCAGGAGGCCGGAAATGCTCAGTTGTGGAGCTGTTCCATCAACTGATAGTGTGTCGCCCAGGGTTATGGGGTACTCGGTCCCGGGTGGCGTATAACTGGGAAATGTCACTTTGGTGGCCGTTGCCTGGTTCCGTACCCTGGATGCTTTTTAAAAGGGGGCAATATTTACAGGGGATTTGAATAATGTTCACACGTGACGCTACTTGTGGTGTTGCGGCTATGAGGATGGAGCCGCCGCTGCACAGTTTTCACTACTGAGTCTGGTGTTAATGGCAGCCTGGATGTTAGGCCCTCCACAAGCAGGGCCAGGCCCCAGAGGATAGGTGATGCAGATGGGTGTTGAAAGAAGGTAGGCCACACAAGGAGTTTCAGTGTAACTGGTTATTTTACTCACTGCAAGCTGGTACTGGCCACCTGAGGCCGGGTGGTCTCAACTGCAGGTCCCCTTTGTCCCAGTGCCAGTTTAGTGACCTGGTGGCTTCTTTCCCCTGCACCTGTCTTTGGTTGGTTGGTCCCCGTGGCTTGGAGCAGCTTGGTTGTCTGTTACAGCAGTTCGTATGACGGTAGCGTGAACCTTGTGGGGTTGGAGTCTCTGGTCCTGTCCCTGGTTCTCCTGTTGCTCCTGTGTCCCGAACTTCAAGGTCAGTGAGGTTCTTGATCGTCCCCTCACTGTGCAGATTTTATCAAGTCTGCCTGCAGCGTTTGCCTGACCTAGGATTCTGTACCCCGTTGGTGCATAGTTCTGGGAGTACTCCACCATACTCCACCGGCAACTAACCACCTGGGCCCTCAGATCACTGTTGCACTTTTGACAGTCCTTTCTCTCTCTCTGTCACCGACAAACAAACTCACAGTCTCTCTGTCCACTGTCTACCCCTCCCACTTGGTCATCTAGTGGACTGGATTGGCTCCACCTCTGGGAGATTTTGGGGAAAACAGGGATTATCTGGAGTGTTTGGTTGTTACCGGCACTGGTCTCCTGAGTCCCTAGGGGGTAGGCTCTGCATCCTGGTGGGGATGCAGTACCTTGTAGCTCCCTGATGGCATCAGGGGTGCTATAATAGCATCCGCAGCCGGGTACTGCACATCTGTCTAGTATTGACTTGAATGGGAAGCAGATGTGCCCTACCTGGCCACAATCAGTTGACGGGGCAGCTCCGGAACTGAGCATTTCTGGGTCCCTGCTACAGCCGCCGAGACCAAGAACAGCTGATTAGTGGAGGTGCGGGGTGTGTCGGACCCCGGCCAGTCAGACATTGATGATCTATCCTAAGGATAGGCTATCAATGTTAAAGCAATAGACAACTTCTATAAGCATTCCCTAGATATACTAATTCACCTCCTTAAAAATACATATACATTAAAATAAAATGTGATATTTGATACGTATTGAAAGAATCAATGCAAAATGCGTGTAGGTGAATGTATTCCATGTTCACAGATTGCAGCTCGCCAGCAGGGCCCTCGCTCCTGTAGTTTGAGTTGTTGAATAATGTTTTGCTGTGTAATGTCTTATACAGGTTGTACGTGTCCTCTCTGATTTGTCATGTGCTGCAGAATATCTGGGCGCTATAGATATAAAATTATTATTATTCACATGGATGAAAACAAAGACCTTACTGCAGCTAAAATCTCCAAGGTTAGTGCATGAGGATGTACAAGAAAATGAGGACTAGTCTAGTAAAGAGTTTTTGCACAGAGATATCACTTTTCTCTGTATCCCTTTTCCTCTTTGAATAATTAAAAACTGAAATAATGACTAAGGTGCTAATGTATTTTGGCTACTAGTTAAGCGCTGCTTAAGGTGCTAGTCTTGGTTTAGAAAGACAAAATCTGGTGACAGGCTCCCTTTAATAATCATGAATAAATTGAGATTTTTATTACTATGGTTCTGGAATTAAACTTTTTTTACTTGCCTCTTATGAAACTCGAGGACACCAACCATGAAGATCCGGGCTCCTGCATTTGTTGATGATGGACATCACTTGGCGAGATGATACGCCTTTGGATTTGGCGGTGAGCTGATACAACATTTTCTTCTTTCATTGTAAGAATACAGCACATGCGGAAAATTATTCATTAATGTCAGAAAGACTCACAAATCAATAATTCCAATGGGGAACATTGGTTTTTCACTGGATTTTCTCGTTAATTAAAAAGATAATTAACCCAAACCCACCCACACAACTATCACATTGTTTCTCTAAATTAAACATTTACAATAACTGCTAACTCATGTTTGATGGTTAGATGAAACCCGTAGTTTTTTTTGTTATACCAGTAGAATATATCCTATAGAAATGGTTCTAACAAATAATTCATAGTAACAATATGGGACCTGTACAACACAATACAAATGTAATATTACATCAGTTTATATTGGTGGTATGTAAACGATATAAACCCATAGATGAGATGTGAACACACAATAGCGTAATAAAAAATTACTGGAATTAAACTCTTTTCTCTTTGCGCTAACCTGACCTGTCAGTCGTTACATTGTATATGTAAAAAGATATCAAAATAGTATACAAATCTGTTATGAATTGTGAATGAGGTTACAATGGCGCGTACATCAGGGAGAATTATGGATGAGGGTCCAGTATAGGAATTCTTAAAGTGACCAATAGAGAAATACAAGGTATGATACAGAATTGCATTCTGTACAATGCACTAACATAATAGTATCAGTGTTTTCCCTGCAGGCAGGTGAGATCTGCCGCTACATCCCGGACATTGGGGGGCAAATCAACTTCTTATTGGCTTCTCTGTAGCTTCTCGAAAACTACAGACTGCTTTCTAATGGTCTATTAGGATAGGAGCACACTGCATTTGCCAATTACCTTTAACAGGATTGTTTGAAATGGTTCTTTTGAACATATGCCACAGACTGCGTCCTTATTAGCTCCCATTAACAAGAACCTTACTCCATATGGTGCTATATACAGATATTGAAAAGTGTATCATTTTCAATACACCATGATCTTTATGTAGAATACTATGCAAAAGTTTTTGGCAAGTGTGGAAAAATTGCTGCAAAGCAAGAATACTTTAAAAAACAAATCTGTTAATAGTTTACTATATTTTGTGGATTATAAAACGCACCAAATTATAAAATGCACCCCAAATTTAGAAGAAGAAGATAGGATTTTTTTTAAAAAGTTTTTTTTAAAAAACTTGTCACCAGATTTGGTGACTATAAGCTGCGGCCACCGCCAGTAAGCTCTTATATACAACATTCCAGAATACTGCATATAAGAGCCCAGGCCGCTGTGTAGAGCGTAAAAACACATTATAATGCTCACATAAGGGGCGGTCTGGTCCGATGGGTGTCGCTGCTCTCCGGTTCAACGCCTCCTCTCTGCAGCATTCGCCGTCTTCCTTCTTCTGAGACCTGTGTGCATGATGCGTCTACATCATGCACAATAGCCGGCATTGAAGTCCTGCGCAGACACATTTTAATCTTCCCTACTCAGAGCAGATCAAAGTATTGTAGTGCGCATGCGCGGACAGTCTTTAACCTTTCCTTGTGCCTGCACAATTACAGTACATTGATCAGCCCTCTACAGGGCAGATCTAAGTGTGCATTCACAGGACCACAATGTCAGATTGTGTAGATGATGTAGACGCGTTATCCACACTGGGCTGAGAAGAAGGAAGACAAAGATCATAGCAGAGAGGAGGCGCCAGACCGGAGAGAGGAGGTGCCGGACCGGAGAGCAGCGACACCCATCAGACCGGACACCCCCTAGGTGAGTATTATAAAACTGTTTTTTACAGTGCGGCCTGAGGTCTTATATACAGTATTATGGAATTCTGTATATAAGAGCTGAGTGGTAGCTGCAGTTTATAACCACCAAATCTGGTGACAGGTTCTCTTTAATATTAAAAAAGGAGTCTGTCTTAAAATCCGAGTCTGTTTTATAATCTGGATATATCTTGGGGGGGGGGGGGCGGTGGAGCAAGGTCCCATCAGAAAGAAGTCGACTGCAGCACAGCATGCTGCGCTAGCTTCACACTAATTTTCCCGAAGTCTATTGCGTCAGAAGCGGTATACGCGCACATTGAGATCTTGGCTCTTTGAAATATTAATCTGCGCATGGGATGCCACCGAAGCCATTATCCTGGAGCCCATCTTGTCCACTGACAAGAGATCAATGGCGCCCGTATCATGCCGCCGCAACACAGCCTGGAGATAGCAGCATTCCGTGCCATCGCCGACTTCTTTTATCTGCAATCCCACTCCACTGCGCCCCCAGTAAGCTATATCTGGATTAAAAGATGCGCCCCTTTTTTCCTCCCAATTTTGAGGGGGGAGGGGCGTCTTATAATCCGAAAAATACGGTATTTTTTTCATCAATTTTCAAAATGCAAATTGACTGAACAAAAGAAAATTCCAAATAAAATGAATATTTGGTGGGACCAGTCTGTGCGTTCTGAACATCATCAAAGCATTAATTGTTCTAAGCACACTTGTACAACACTTTTTAAGGAGCTCAGCAAAGAGGCTGAACCAAAAATATTGGAGAACCAACCACAGATCTGTGGATGTCACTTGTGCAAATCCTTCTGTTTCTTCATATAATTCTAGATTCAATGGTGTTGAGATCAGAGCTCTGTGTGGGCCATTTCATCACTTCCAGGAGTCCAGTCTTGATGAATCAGTCTCTATAGATGCCACAACAATTGAGATCAATCAGAAGAAACTGTAACAGTAAGATATATCGCTTTTTTGATCTTTGTCAGGTGAATAGAGGTCTACGGCTAGGTGTGTCTGGAGAGCTCTTGTGTATGTGCTGAACATGCTAAATCAACATGGTTTCTGAATGTTGTCACCTTTCAGTTGGAGTAACCAAGTCATTTGGTGAAGGGTGTGTGTTAATAACCTAGACATGGATCTTGTTGTTCAGCGTTCAGGCTGTATAACAGGATTGTCCAGTCTAGACCAAACACTAATATAGATACAATTCTCTCTCACAAATTCCACAGCTTAATAAGGATTCTTAGCCTTTGGCTTTTTGTAGAAAAAAATAAATATAGTTAAATACATTTTAAGAGGATGTCTTAGTATTTTTTTCCCTAAACCCTAAAATACTTACGGTTCCCCATCTTCCCTATTTTCCAGAGCTGCTCCAATCCTCTACTAGCCCACCTGACCTGAATACAGATTAGCCGTCTCAAGCAGGAGTCTATTTCTGGAGAAGAAAATGCTTTCTCAATGTAATTTTATGGAGCCTTATTTTGATTCTCATAGACTTTCTTTGGAAAAGATTTACTGCGTCACACAGTTAGAGCGATTATGTGAACCAGAAGAGGACTGCAATGGCACTGGCTACAGAGGAAGGTGGCGATTTTGGTATTTTAACCCTTTTATGACCAAGGATGTACTGGTATGTCTTTGGTCTCCTCCCTTTGGTTACCGTGGGCTCCGGTGGCGAGTCCGCGGTATTCCCCGTACATGTCTGCTGATCTGATCAGCAGGCATGTGTGGCTAATAGGTGCAAATGGATTTGAGATCTTCCCACACCTGTTAAGGCCTTAGATCGCGCTGTCAAATACAGACAGCCCAATTTAAATGGCTGTGGCAGGGATCGCGACATTCTCTGCTGCTATTGGCTGTCCCGTGACGTGATCATGGGGCGCCAAAGTATTGTCATGGTAGCGCGGGGTCAGTTCATAACCCCTGATGCTGCTATGACTCCCTTCCTGTGTGAGCCGACAGAGAGCCAGCCCTCACAGGAGATGAACATTTCTTCTGATCAGAGCGATGTCGCTCTGATCAGCAGAAATACACAGGTGATCGGATTGGGGTTAATACACTTGCCCTACATCACATATATAATTTGGAGGGTTTAGGCAAAACAAATTTACTGAGAGGTCTTTAACATAAATGTGGTAAATAGGTAAAAATTTCATTTTATAACGTTTCTTTACCATATACAGTACAGTGCAAAAGTTTTAGGCAGGTGTGTAAACAAATTTTTCAAAATACGAATACTTTAAAAAATAGAAGTGTTAATATTTTATTTTTATCAATTAACAAAATTCAAGAGTGTGAACAAAAGAGAAATCTAAATAAAATCAACATTTGGTGTGACCTCTCTGCCTTGAAAATATCATCAAAGCATCAATTCTACAGTAGGTGGACTTGCATGCAGTTTTTTAAGGAACTTGGCAGAGAGGTTGTTCTCAACTTTTTGGAAAACTAATCATATATCTTTTGAGCTGATGGACCTGCTGAACATCTGATTTTGAAGAGAAATAAGCATGATGTGTTTTTATCTGCTGCATCTTGGTTGACCACTATGATCCTCAACATTGCCGATTTCTTGGTGTACTTGTATACAGATACATGTAAATCATGCAATACCATCAAGGAGACATGATTTGCTCCACATTTGCTCTGCAGCAGGACAACGGCCCCAAATATAAAGTCAACACCATTAACAATTATCTAGAGCATTCGAAAAACAAGGAGTCCTGGAAGTGATGATATATGCTCCCCTCGGAGCTCTGGTCTCAATAGAATTGAAATTGTGTGAGATTATGTGAAGACAGAAGGATGTGTACAAGTCTACACCCACAGAAGATCTGTGGTTATTTCAACAAGATGTTTGGTACAACTTCTTTGCTGAGTTCCTTAAAAAACTTTGTACAAGTGTACTGAGAAAAATTGATGCTATGATGCTGTTTTAAAGCCAAAGGGTGTTCACACCAAATATTAATTTTATTTTTATTTCTCTTATGTTACCTCATTAAGCATTTTGGTAATTAATAAAAGTAAACTAGTAACTCTTATTTTTAAAAGTATTCTTCCTTTCCAACACTTTTTTCACACTATACCTAATATAGAGATATGATATAACATACCGTATTTTTCGGTTTATAAGATGCACGGGATTATAAGACGCACCCTAAATTTAGAGGAAAAAAAGGGTGAAGAAAAGGGGTTTGTTTTTAGGGTTGATCAAATACCCTATTATTCGTTTTGACGGATATCCGACGAATACCTCGCAGCTATTCGAGTATTCGCAAATATCCGACCCCCAATGCAAGTCTATGGGAAACCAGAATAATTTCATGTTGGACCCGTCGGTGACCTGTGGTGACTGAGGAAAAGGCTGAAATGGATGGGAAAAGGCGTAAACAGTATAGGCACAGCCTGTAGAACGTGCCTCATTGCATTTCTGCCCCTCCCGATTTATCCAAGGTGTCAGGACGCACACTAACGCGCCGCCCCCATTCACCCTCTTCCTCTGATTTCTGTCGCATGTGCCATGACACATGTGACAGAAAACTACTTCCCGGGTACAGCTAAGTTACCCCCCATATTCCCCCCGGTGTCTCCCGTTGTTCCCCCGCTGTTTATACCTTTTGCAGCGCTGATCCCCCGCATCCCTCCACCTTCACAATGAACGCTGGGCGCATGTGCAGAGCGCGGCTGTCAGACTCAGCTCAGCTTCCTGTGTTCCCTGAGAACGGCTGTGAAGCTGTGCTGGTTGCACGCACTCTGCTGCTGTGACCCGGGGATGATAGGTGCAGATTCTTTGCATCCACACTCCTCACATGGAGGGTCTGCACTCCTAGAAAATAGGGAACATGTTCCCTGAGCATGCCCCCCCATATTCTAGAAGGTCCAGAGTCATCGTGGGACTTCCAAAATGGATTACAGGAGTTTTTTTTTTCTTTACAATAAATTGGTGAAAGGGGGAATGTTTTGGGGGAGTGTTTTTTCAAATAATTTTTTTTGTCGTCTATTTTTTTTCTACTTTTATTACTGACAGTTGGTGATGTCGGGTATCTGATAGACGCCATGACATCACCAACTACTGGGCTTGATGTCAGGTGACATTACACATCTGGTATCAACCCCATTTATTACCCCGTTTGCCACCGCACCAGGGCACGGGATGAGCTGGGTGGATGCGCCACTTCTGGGGCGGCTGCTGCCTGATATTTTTAGGCTGGGAAGGGCCAATAACTATGGACCTTCCCACCCTGAGAATACCACACCCCAGCTGTCCACATTACCTTGGCTGGTGAACCAATTTGGGGGGAACCCCATTTTTTTTTTATTATTTATTTATAAATAATTATAAAAAAGAGCCTGGGGGCCCTCCAATTTGGATACCCAACCAAGGTAAAGCTGCCAGCTGCTTTACCCTAGCTGGCTATCAAAAATGGGGGGAGCCAACGGCGCTTTTTTTTTTTTAATTATTTATTTTTTTGGCTAAATACAAGGCTAGGCACCCTTTAGTGCCACATGAAAGTCACTAAAGAGTGCCAGCTTAGAATATGCAGGGAGGTGGGACATTATATATGTGTTTGACATCGGTCTGCATGTCTATCTATCCATCTATCCTTTTTTATCTATCTCTCTATCTATCTATCCATCTATTTATGTATCCCTCTATCTATCTCTCTATCCCTCTATATATCTATTATCTAGCTATCTATCTATCCCTCTATCTATCCATTATCTATCTATCTATCCCACTATCTATCTATCTAGCACTCTATCTATCTATCCCTCTATCTATCCATTATCTATCTATCTATCTATCTATCCCTCTATCTATCTATCCATCTATCTATCCCTCTATCTATCTATCCATCTATCTATCTATTCATCCCTCTATCTATCTATCTATCTATCTATCTATCTATCTATCTATCTATCTATCCCTCCATTTATCTATCTATCCATCCATCCATCCATCTATCCCTCTATCTATCCTTCTATCTATCTATCCCTCTATCTATCTATCCGGATTCGGCGCCGGATCCGTTTTAACCCCATTTATTTGTATTAGCGCCAGATTGTGCCTGATGGCCTTGCGTTGCATCCGGCTTTTGCCGGATCTCTCATAATTGGTTAATGTGGCGGCTGGATGGAACGTCTCTTGTAACGTTTTTTGTCTCTGACAAAAATGTCTCTGACAAAAAACCGCGTGGCGCCGGATCTGGCGCGATACCGCATGATTTACAATGGAAGCCTATGGACGCCGGATCCGGCGTAATGCGGCAAAAAACGGATTTTGTAAACTGAGCATGCTTTAATTTATTTAAAAAACGGATCCAGCAAAAAAAACGGACGAAACGCATGCAAAAATTGATGCAACGGATGGGGTTTTTTTACGGATCAGGCATACCAGATCCATAAAAAAAAAGGATCATGCACATCCGTTTTTGCATATTCTGCGCCGGATCCGTTGCCTCAGGCACACGCCGGATTGTGCCTGATGCCAAAAAACTGAAGTGTGAAAGTAGCCTAATCTGCTTCTGGTTTCTCTACTGCAATACAGAGGTCAAGATTACCAAATCTTCTTATGTTTTTCATTACAGGCAGTGAGTGGCTCAATGGGTAGAGCTGGTGCCTGTGGACAATTAGTTTATGAGTTCGAGTCATGGCTGTCCTGGTAAAGAATTTAATTTATTTATAATTATTATTTATTTATAATTATAATTTCATTTAATTATGCACTGAGGGGAGGAGCCGGACATCAGCTGTGAGCCACGGGACACACCTCTAAAATCGGGGCAGTTCACGGAATGAGGCTGCGTTGAGCACTCGCTCACAGACGTCGCCAAGTGTGAATTACGCTGGACCTGGATATTTGGGGGGTTAATAAAGTGGCGAAAGAGGGGCGTTTTGGTGTTTTATTTCAAATAAAGGATTTTTCGGTGTGTGTTTACTTACTTTACTTACAGATTAGTGATGGCGTGTCATAGACGCTGCCATTACTAATCTTGGACTTAGTGGCAGCGATGCGCTGCCATTAACTCCTTAGTTATTACCCTGATGGCGACCGCATCACGGCAATCAGGAAGGGCCGGTGACACGCCGGGACTGTCGCATCTAATGGGTGCAACATTCTCGGGGCAGCAGCGGGCTGATATTATCGGCTGCGAGAGGGGGGCCGTAACCATGGCCCTCGCCCCCCCACCCAGCCTGAGAATGCTGGCCCGCTGCTGTGTTAAGCACTCGGCTGGGTATCATATGGGGGGGATTGCACGTCGTTGTTTTACATTATTTATTTATTTATTTATTTATTTATTTTACTACATGATATAGACCCACCCACCGGCGGCTGTGATTGGTTGCAGTAAGACAGCTGTCACTCAGGATGGGGGCGTGTCTGACTGCAATCAATCATAGCCGCCAGTGGGCAGGGGTTGCAGGGAATACGAGATGGATTAATGTGCGGCCGGCATTTTCAAAAGCTGGAGAACCCGCCACAGTGTGAACGTCGTGCAGCGCAGCGCCCGTGATCGATGAGTAAGAAAGAGAGAGGGAGAGACCGACTGACCATAATGGCTTATATAGCCCCTATGATGCCGTGCGGCTAAGCCAATCACAGTAACACCACAACAAACATGGCTGCGGCATTACTGTGAGGGCAAGCAACGTCAGATGTGTTCATTGGCTGGAAAAAGGCCCAGGAAGTCCAGAAATGAAAATGAAAGTACCGGAGCGAATACCATATTAGCCGTTGGATAGCGAATACCTTGAATACCCCATTAACCGTCGGATACCGAATAGTGGCGAATACATTCGCTCATCCCTATAATTCTTTTGTAATCCGGTGTTGTCTTATCGGAGGGGTTGCGGCAGTGGTGGTGGAGCGCAGTCACAGGAGGCAGAAACTGTCAGTGGTGGCAGCTGTGCTGGTGCTGGGGCAGCTGTGCAGGGTCGGCTGTGCTGGTGGAGCGGGGTCACAGGAGGCAGAAACTGTCGGTGGGGGCAGCTGTGCTGGGGCAGCTTTGCTGGTGCTTGGGCGGCTGTGCTGGTACTTGGGAGTGTGCAGCAGTGGTATTTGGGCTGGGGCTGCGGGTGGTGAGGCCTTCAAAGAAATGTCAGCACGTGCACAGCTTGAGTTCTCGGCTCAATGACAAGCCAAGTTCTCATGTGCGCATGCATCACTTCCAGGCGCCATTTTCCATAAGTCCACTGCTGGGAGATCAACGGGCTGAAGGCGGCGCATGCACAGATGAGATCTTGAGTCGAGAGCTCTATCTGTGCATGCGACGACTGTGGGCACCATTATTTGAAGACCTCACCACCCACAGCCTCAACATCAGCCCAGGCGCCCCAGCACCAGCCCAGCTGATGCAGCACAAGTCCAGTCGCAGCACAAGTCCAGCCACCGCAGCCCCTGCACAGCCGTCGCAGCATTAGCCTAGCCACCGCAGCACGAGCGCAGCCTCTGCAGCCCTGGCACAGCCGCCGCATCATTGCCCATGCCTCCTGCTACCTCTCTCCACTACCCCTCAGTAAGGTACATTTAGATTGCACCCCTCACTTTCCTCCCAAATTTTTGGGAGGAAAAGTGCGTCTTATAATCCAAAAAATACAGTAAATACTAACTGAAAACATAGCTAGCTATTGACTGCAACAAAATCGTGAACATTATTGAACAATAATTTGGGATCATAGAGCAAGTACGTCTATGTTATGCTCTAGAAGGTGTTCCCCAATACAGTCCTCAAGATTTCTGGATTTCCTTAGTATTCACAACTGTTGGAATCATCACCTGGGCAGGTGAGCAAATTATCACCTGTGCAATACTAAGGAAATTCTGAAAACATGCAGTGTTGGTGGCTCTTGAGGACTGGAGTTGGGGAACACTGGTCTAGAAGGTAGAAAAGTACTAATATTTAGATTCATATAGTCTATTTTTTATGTGTTAAGCTTATACATTCTGGTATGACATTTTATACTGTAATGGTGATGGTCTTGAGTAAACAACACATTTTCACAACAGTATTTCAACCTCAGAATTGAAAGAAAAAGATTCCAAATCTAACCATATACATTGTACCAAAAAAAACCCCTGCATGGTTTGACTGGCTCAAGGTGAAAAATCAGACTTTACCTATAAAGACAAATGTTTTTATTCATAATATAAAGGATATAGAAAATTGTGAGGAGCAAAAACATTCATACATTCTCCAGAATCTTTACTCAGTTTATGCCAAAAATACTGACATACATGAGTTCGACTAAGCATGTAATATGTTTTAGGCCCCCTTCACACGCACGTGTCTCCGGTACGTGTTTGGCAGTTTTCTCATGTACTGGAGACACGTACACACGTAAACCTAGGTATTCCTATGGTTTAAGAGGACACACGTAAGTATTTGCGCATGGAACGTGTGTCCGTTCCGTACTTACGTGTGTCCGTGTGTTTCTCACGCTGACATGTCCGTTTTCTCTCCGGCATCACGGGTGTCACACGGAACGCAAAAGTGTCACACGTTACACACACGGACCACACAGATGTGTTCCGTGTGACACGCACCGGAGAGAAGACATGTGTCTGTGAGAAAAAAAACAAAACATTACTCACCTTCTCTTTCCCTCCTGTCCCTGCCGCTGCTGTCACTTGCTGCCGACCGCCGCTCATTATGCTCATTGAATATTCACTTCACTGCGGCCGGAAGCAGCAGAAGCGGGGAGTCGGCAGGACCGGAGACCAAAGTTCAGCACCACGGACAGCGACGCCAGGGACAGGTGAGCAGAAAGTTCCTGTTCTCCGTGTGTTATCACGGATAACACACAGAGAACACACGTCGCCCATAAACACAGCTCACGAAGGGCAAAATGCACCTCTGACACGTCTGTGAAAAACGTGCATGGTTTTTCACGGACGTGTGAAGGGGGCCTTAGACAAATTTTCCACCTTTCACGACATAAGGTGCATCCGAGTAGAAAGAGGGATATGGATTTGTTAAA
Source organism: Anomaloglossus baeobatrachus (assembly GCF_048569485.1). Classification (NCBI taxonomy): domain Eukaryota; kingdom Metazoa; phylum Chordata; class Amphibia; order Anura; family Aromobatidae; genus Anomaloglossus; species Anomaloglossus baeobatrachus. The sequence goes on from NC_134354.1 coordinate 672,605,275, forward strand.
AAAAAGGCATTGCTTAAAATGTGCTTGAACACTTGGTTAAAACATTTCAGCAAAGTCATCAAATAGGTGGTGTAAAGTTATACAAAGTGTCTAAATTTGAGCAAAATGTATCATCTATGAGCCACTATGATACATTTTATATGTTAAAGTTTACACTTTCTAAAAATATCACAGGATTAGAAAATCTGCCCGTCTTAATAATATTTTAAGGGAACTTATGATAAGGTCTCCTGCTTGTAAAGCCGCTTCACACATCCGTGAAAAGCACTGACGTTTTGCACGGACCTTGTTGAAGGTGCATATGGCCCTCCTTGTGCCGTGATTTTGACACGTGTGTTCTCCGTGTGCTGTCCGTGATAGCACAGTGAGAGTAGGAACTGTTTACTCACCTGTCCCCGGCGCTGCTGTCTCCAGCACTGCTATATCTGCTATATCCATCGCTGCTGCTTCCTTGTCCGCGGTGCAGTGAACATTCATGAGCTTAATGAGAGGGCCCGTAATCAAGTGACAGCAGTGCTGAAGACAGACGACAGGTGAGTATAGAAAATCATTTTATTTCAAAGACATGTTTTCTCCGGTACATGTCACATGAATCACACCACTTTGTGGTCTGTGTGACAACAGGAGTGCTGGACAAAAACGGACTTGTCTCTACGTGGAACGTACAGACACGCATATGTGGCACACGGACACACGTAAAGTGGGAAAACACCAATTTGTGTACAGACCCATTGATTTTAATAGGTCTGCGTATGTCCGGGTCTCCGGTACGTATAAAAACGTACATCATATGTACCAGAATCATGGACGTTTGAAGGGGGCTTAAAGCAGATAGTGGTCCAATGGATATGCACACACCATCTCAGACACGTACTTTGAGCCTGTTAAGCCAAATATGGCCACAAAAGGCATAGATGGAGTGTAGGCCGGGACATGACAAAGGTTGTAACGGGAGAGCTAGGAAGGGGTTGATACAGAGTTTGGCATGTTCATAGAGGAAAAGGAGGAGGGGAGTTCAGATAAACATCACATGGGTATGAGATTAAGTTAGGAATGGGTAGAAAGGTTCTGAATAGGCATGGGATTCAGGGGGTACCCTATAAGAAGAGGAGGATCTGAGGACCATTATTTTTACTAACAGAACCAGACCCACTCACAGTTATAATTTTGTTTTCATAAAATTCCATCAATGGAGTGGCATTTTTAGTAGCTGCAGGTGAGGAGGTCAGGGTTGGGCTAGATGAATAAGGTCAGGGTCCCATTGGAGGTATGGTTTCCCCATACTATTAAGTTGCGGCTTAGGTCCCACTAGGACGAGAACAGATTAAATTGTAGCGTCAGCAACACCACATTTTTCAACCTTGAGTTGGAGTGGTGTGACGGGGAAACATTTATCCTTGTCCTGACAAGTTTTGGGGGCCATCTCGGATCTCCTCAGTTAAACACAAAACAACTTATTATATTTTTGACAAAATAATCACTGATCTCAGGGAGACCAGGCAGAGAAAACACTGCCGGCAGCCAGCGAGGGTGCTTAAGAACAGTGAAATCTTAGGTACATTGCCCCCTGGGAAATATGCAAATCAAAAAAGTCAGTGGAGCCTCTGTTAGGAGTCTCAACACAGAAACCAGCCAGATATCCCTCCGGGAAGGACCCAGCCAAGGGGTGGCTCTTTTTAGGAGACCACCATAACCACCATATTAAGTGGCCCTTTTAGTCAATATCTAACTTTTTCACAAGTTTAAAGATATGACAAGGGAAATACCAAGGCCAGGTACCATCCATAGACAGCTATTTCGGGGTATTGCCCCTCATCAGTGTGGAGTAGGATCCTGGCCAGGTGGGAGCAATGCCTAGTAGACCAACAAGACAAAACAATCACTGATCTCGGGGAAACCAGCCAGAGAAAACACTGCCGGCAGCCAGCGAGGGCGCTCAAGAACAGTGAAATCCTAGGTACATTGCCCCCTGGGAAATATGCAAATCAAAAAAGTCCGTGGAGCCTCTGTTAGTAGTCTCAACAAAGAAACCAGCCAGATATCTCTCCGGAGGGATATCTGGCTGGTTTCTGTGTTGAGACTCCTAACAGAAGCTCCACGGACTTTTTTGATTTATTATATATTTGGTTTTATTAATTTTGCAATTTATAAAGGTTGCTGTGGACATATATTTCCACATCACTTAGGGTTTCTAATTGTTATTGCTGTAGACATTTACACAGGGGTATAACTATAATAGGTGCAGGGGTTGCAATCGCACCTGTGCCTTGAAGACTAAGGACTAAGGAGTTCCCATGATCCCTTTGTTCCATAAGAAAAGACTATTACTATTAAAATCCTGTGTCAGTTGAGGACCCCATTGGAGATTTCACATTGGGGCCCACAAGCTTCCAGTTATGCCACTGCATTTACAATGCTCTAGTCATGGCCCTCCACCTTTAATTTATGGATAATGTAGGGATAATATTAACATCTTGATTTATTAAGACTGGCATTTCAAAAGTCAGAACTAAATTGAAGTTCACTACAAATTTATTAAGAGATGCGCACCTCAATAAATGTGGCACATTGTCAACTACTAGAAGGTCAGAAAATGTTATGTATGCTAGGTTAATCTGGTGCAGATTTGTGTCCAAAATCTCAAATTTTCTGCCTTTCAATGTAATAAATGTGATGTAATCATAGGGCCATGACCCCTCCAAACTAGTAACATCTCCTCTTTATAACTTTGGCTAATCCAACGTAAAAAAATACATTTTGGCTACAAATCAATTGATCATTTCCTTCTTCTCGGTACTAAACCTGCATTAACCAGGAGCAGATTTGTTCACCTTTTCATCCTCTAAATATAAATGTTCATGTTCACTCAAAGGAAGAAGCATCTTGGCTAGAGATATTATCTTATGTGCCATTTGTGAAGCTAGCCAAACATTCTAGATGGCTGTTGGCTGACCGATGCTTTAGCCGATTGAACAGTCAACTCTCCCATACACAGAAGCACGCATTTGTATGAACTGTACTATGTTCTCAATGAAAAACACGATGGCCAGCAGCTTTAAGTGGGGGAAAACAAATTGATCGACTATAGCCCATAATTGGACATGTGTGGTCGACAACCATTAGTAACAATTGGGCGAACCCTTCAGTATTGGAGGGTTTGGCCCACATTTCTCTAATGCCTTTAGGCTTTATTATTTTGCATACTTGCTTCTTCAAATTTTAGTTCTTGTTATCAATGGACAATTAAGGCAAAATTCACAATCTTACTAGATGCAGCCACAAACTTTACACCTTATATAATTTCACCGCACATACCGTGTTTTTCCAAAAATAAGCCCTCCCCCAAAAATAAGCCCTAGCAGGAATTTTTGACTTTTTCAGAGCAAGGCTTAAATATAAGCACTACCGCAAAAATAAGCTCTAGTTTCTAGCAAGGGCATGTTTCATTGGCTGTGCATGTCACATGTCCTTGCCCTATAAGACCCTGACATTTTCCCCATCGCTGCCATTATCTCAGTGCTGCGGGTGTGTGACAGTCACTGCTCCCGCTGCTGCTGTGGGCGCTATAAAGTGCAATCGAGACATCAGTTTAGGGAGTAGGGACTAGTTTTAATTTCAGCCCTTTTCAGGGCTAGATTAGAGCAGTTCATAGCCATTTTTGCTAGGCAGGTCTGTGCCAGCGCTGTGCAAGGGTTTTTCACAGTGTCTGTCTAAATCAGCTCAGGCAATTCTTTGGGGCATAGTAGGAGTGTCTGTGATAGTCAGTGACGTACCTCAGCTGTCAAGAAAGCTACACCAACTCTCCATTCTACACCACCTCTCCATTTCTGCTATGTAATTTTAACTGCAAAAAGTGCAGGCAATTCTTTGGGGCATAGTATGAGTGTCTGTGAAAGTCAGTGATGTACCTCAGCTGTCAAGAAAGCTACACCACCTCTCCATTTCTGCTACACAATTTTTAACTGCAGGTAGTCCAGCCTATCTGTGAAGAAGGTGCAGGCATAGATATAATGTTGCCTTCATCCAAAGGTGGTGCGCTCGATGTCTGAGAGAGCTCAACACCAGCAGCTGTTTCCACTTCCAAAACAAGTGACGACCTGCCAATCACACTGCCTATTGTGGGTAAAGAGGTGGAAGGTCTGCATCCAAAAGCATGAGTGACTGCTGTCCCCACAGTCACAGAGGATGAAGAGCACGCAGATGCACTTGATGGGGCAGACGGTGGTTGCCCCGCGCCGCTAGGCCGCATTGTAGCACAGTGACCTTCCCCCTGCGACTTATGCTTCATTTAAAGTCGTGTACAGGGTGGGCTCCCTAGTATACAGCAAAACCACACACCAGGAAAAGCACTCTAGGCAGTTATGTTGATAAATGATTGTTTAACTTTACCAAAACAAACAATAACAACCATGCATAAAACAGAAAGAATAGAACAATCTATTCACAAGTCCAAAAGCCTACACCCCTATCCTGCACCACTTGTAATGGCGATTTATACCCCCTTCTCACCAACCTTTGCCTAACCAAGGGACTGTCTAAACAGTCGCCTAATACCTGGTAATCCCTCTGCGTAGCAGGAGTAATTGTGTGTGTGTGTGTGTGTGTGTGTGTGTGTGTGTGTGTGTGAACACGACCTACCAGTGGCGCAGCACAAGAGCTTACAACTAATCTACCTAAACATAGACAAAACCCATTAACCTCCCTGAATACCCTTGTTTGCTGAAGCCTCACAGATAAGGCAGATGATAAAAGTGGTAAGGCAAACCACACAGCTCTGCAACACAGTCCTGGAAATCTTGTAAAGCAACAGCCAATGCAAACATGTGTCGCTGTCCCTTTAGGAATTTAACTGTAACTGACAAACTGACAGAGCAGAGGCAGCAAGTCTTATTGTCTATATAGTCGGCCTAAGCAGAACAGATATGTGCTTTGTTGCCAAAACAGTAACAGCTTCTGCTGATACTCCTGCATACATGCGTCCCTTTCTATGGCACAAATTATTTCGCCAAATTTGGCCACAAACACCACTTAAGTGGCATGAATTTTCCCACAGTTGCAAACTTAAAATGTTGATTTGCATGAAGCACAATTAAAAAGCCACAATCCTTTACTCTCCCCAGGATGACACAGAGGTAGAAAAGTCCTTGCGGATCCATGACTTGTTCATCTTGATGAACATTAGTCTGTCCACATTGTCACTGGACAGACGCGTGCACTTATCTGTCAGCACACACCCAGCAGCACTGAAGACACGTTCTGAGACAACGCTGGCAGCTGGACACGACAAGATCTCTAAGCGTAAGTGGTGAGCTCAGGCCATTTTTCCAGATTGTAAGCCCAAAATGAGCAAGGCTCCAGTTGCACAGTCATGGCATCGATGTTCATTTGGAGATACTACTACATCTGTGTCTCCTCCTCCTTTTAGTCGTCCAGCTCTTTTGTTTCAGCATGAGTATATGTACTTGTCCCTTTTCCATGTATTTGTGGTGTCTTCTGAGTTGTTTGTCACCTTTTGGACACCTGTATGTGTTTGTGTTTGCCTGCCATTGTTTTCAATGGGGTTCGAAGGTGTTCTTCGAACGTTCGACGAACACACCCGCCGTTCGACGAACCGAACTCGAACACTAGGGGGGTGGCTGATCTCTAGTCAAGACTTCATGATGTGTGCCACAGCTGAACAGCGTCCAATGATTTTTGAAATTTGATCGAGATGAAAGTCTTTGCCCAGAGTGAAGTAGGCCACAAAACAAGGACTAAAACATAACTTTTAATATGTACCTATAAAACCATCCAAGGACACAAATAAAGTGCAGTGCATAAACAGAAAGTGCAAATAAAAAGATTATCTTAGATCTCACCCGATCTTTCTCCAGGAGCGGACCATACAGCACCAAGTGGATGGGAAAACAAAGGCCAGAAGAAATGTTGGTAAATCATAGGTTAAGTATACAGAATTAGCCCCTGTCATGCCATGTAAATACTTCCGCCCTGACAAGGGCAGCACCCAAGTGTAGTGGCTGTCCTCAATATCATTCAGGCCCTTCCAGAGTGAAGTAGGCCAAAAAAGTTGAGAGCATTTGTAAAAGGTCAACAGAGAGGACACTGAAGACCAGACGATGAGCTGTGGGGGCAGTTGGCAAGTGTGAGGTGAGTGTTAAAGCACCACGCCAAAGTTTGTTTTTTTGAATTCTGGAGTGGTGCTGTAAATCTGACTCCCATTCCCCCTGTCCTATACTCATCTTCCGGCGTCTTCACATTTTTTTTTCGTCATCACCACAGTCAATTTGTGTCCGTTACATCACAAGCACTCTATGAGGCCTTAATAGACTTGTATTGGGTTGTGACCTCCGATGCGCTCTGTGAAACCATGGAGGTGCTGGCAGATTACAAATTGGAGAAGACCAAACAGATCGGCGGTGAAGACACAGGAAGTCACCGGAGGGAAAGAATAACACTATGGGCAGGGGACCTAGGTTTAAAGCACCCCTACAGCGCTGAAAAAAAAAAGCAAAACGCTGGATTGGTGCTTTGAGTTTTTTTAAATCCTAAATGTATTATACTCTGGGGTCAGGAATAAGCAACAATCAATTTGTGGAGAATAACTTCGCTGCAAGTCAAATTTCACAAAAAAAATCTGTTTGATTTGATTAATTTAATCTTGGCATATTCGGTCATCTGTAATGCATAGATTACAAAGCTCTTATTATTATTATTTAAAACTAAATAAAAAAATAAAAAACATAAATATATATATATATATATATATATATATATATATATATATATATATATATATATATATATATATATATATATACACACATATATATATATACATATATACGGTATATATATATATGCTTTTTCTTACCCAGGTAAGGAATTCTGACATAAATTATAATTATTTAAAAAATAAAAGAAATTAATTTGTGTGTGTATATACACACACAAATTAATTTCTTTTTTTTTTCTTTAAATAAGTATAATCTATGTCAGAATTCCTTACCTCCGTAAGAAAAAGCATACATCACCACAACCATACCAGTAACACTTTCCAAGTCGAATGGAGGTAGAAAACATAACATCAAATTCCTATTCTGGTGTAGGAAATGTGCTGCGTGTACGATCAGAGGTAGAAACAGTGTGATGGGAAAGAAGATCTGAGCAGGAATACCAATGTATAAAATGTTGGAGCTTGATTAAGATGAGAGCAACAAGGATGAGGTCACCTTGTCATTTAGCCCATTCCCTAAATCACACAACCTCTACTGTCATTGTGGGCAAGAGGGAAAAAAGTTATTTTTCCCAGCAGAAATCTAAGGAGCCATAAATATTCTTTGTGACTGGACTCAACATTATATGTCATAGAACAGAAAGAAATATAGATAGAGCTTCTGAGCGACACAAGATCTGAATTAAATCCTTTACTAATAGTAAGATGTGCACAAAAAAAGTCAAAAGATGAAAAACTACTTGAGGGTGTAGGTTGGTGTCTGTGTAGCTTTTAATGGAAAAAATACTTTATATTATTATAGATCATTTCTTGAATCCAGGAGCTTAGTAAGTTTTGTGTTGGGCCCTTGGGCAACAATGGTCATTGGCCCCTTACCAACCATCATAGTTATAATCTACTTGACCTTGGTCAACATGTTAACTTTGAATGGTGTTTATGTAATTTATCCCTTTTTTAACTGTTTTGCTGAATGCATTTGTTTCAAGAGCTGGGCCCCTTTTGGGATATATCCTTGGGTGTATTCCGCTAGTGGCCAGAAGGGCAATCCACTTCTGCCTTAACACGCGTATAGTAAATATAACAGCACGGATGCCACTTTTCAGGTGAGATTACGTTGCACTATATTGTTTGTATTGTCTTATTTCTTTCTGGGTGATTTCCTTTTGCTGTAACACTTACATATTCTCCAGGAATGTACATTAATTGCCGGAGAATATGTGTTTCGTCTCTTTCAGAATATTTATAAAGAAAGTGACAACTAGGTGTGTCCCTACATAGTCTGGAATTGTCAACACTGATTGGACAGTGTGAGTCTGTAGAACACGCCCCCAACTAGAATCACGCAGTTGTCAATTTATCCATAAATTTCTAGGATGAATAAAAGGGCAACAGCCCAACATGGAATTATTAGAAAAGATCCCGAATTACTGTAATATTACATGAAGAATGCGAGTATTTATATTTACTACACTACACACGTCAGGAGAGCTAACAGATTTTAAAGATTTTTGTTTTTATTATTTTTTTTTACATTTTTGTTTCTATTTATAAAAAAAAATGTTACTTCACCGAAACCATACTTCGCCCAGAGCAACTATGTTCTTCCTCACTGTTGACCAGGTCTTAAGGGGGCTTTACACTCTAGCGATATCGGTACCGGTAAATGTCAGAATAATGAAAGAGAGAATGTTTTAAGGCATTTTTATTACTTTCTGCAAAGTAAAAGGTTTACATACATTTCATTAGTATTTGGTACTATTGCCCTTAAACTGTATGATTTCAGTCAAACATTTTGTATATCCTTCCATAAGCTTCTCACAATAGTTGGTAGGGATTTGGGCCCATTCCTCCTGACAGAAATGATGTAACTGAGCTATGTTTGTAGGTCTCCTTGTTTGCACTGGCCTTTTCAGTTTTGCCTCTAAATTTTCAGTAGGATTGAGATCAGAGTTTGTGATGGCCACTCCGAAAAATTGTCTTTGTTGTCCTTAAGCCGCTTTGTAACCAGTTTGGCAAAATGCTTCTGGTCATTGTCCATTTAGAAGACCCATTTCCACACAAGCTTTAAGTTTTGCCACATAATCTCCTTTCCTCATGATGCGATCTATTTTGTGAAGTGCACCATCAAAACAATCCCATAATATGATGCTGCCATCCCTGTGTTTCATAGTTGGGATGGTGATCTTAGGCTTCAAATCTGCTCCCTTTTTCCTCCAATTGTAATGATGGTAATTATGGTCAAACAGTTCAATTTTACTTTCATGGGACCACAGGACATGTCTCCAAAAATTAAGGTTTTTGTTCCTGTGTATATTTGCAAACATTAATCTGGCTTTTTTATGTTTCTCATGGAGTAATGGCTTCTTCCTGGCAGAGTGGCCTTTCAGCCCATGTTGATACAGTACTTGTTTCACTGTCGATAACGACACAATATTACCAGCTTCCACCAACATCTTCACAAAGTCTTTTGCTTTTGTTCTTGGGTTGATATGCACATGTCTGACTAAAGAACGTTCATATCTGATACACAGAACCTGTTTCCTTCCTGAGCGTTATGAAGGGTGGACATTCCCATTGTTTGTACTTGCGCATAATTTTTTGTATGAATAAGTCACCTTCAGGTATCTGAAAATTACACCCAAGGACAAACCATACTTGTGCAAGTCCACAATTTTTCTTCCTGAATTTCGTCCGTGTACCGAACTCCCAGCTGGGGTCGGATTACAGCTGATCGGTGAGCTGAATGATTTTTCTATTTGTTTGCATTAAAATACACCCATAGGTGTGTTTCTAATTAACTCAGATGTTGCCAATAAACCTATCAGATGCTTTCAAAGACATGACATAATCATATGGGCTGTCCCATATTGTTAAATATGCAGTACTCTTAAGGCGGCGTTACACGCAACGATTTATCGTGCGATCGCATGAGCGATCGCACCCGCCCCCGTCGTTTGTGCATCATGGGCAATTCATTTCCCGTGTTGCACAAAGTTATTAAACCCCCGTCACACGTACTTACCTCCCTAACGACATTGCTGTGGGCTGCGAACATCCTCTTCCTGAAGGGGGAGGGACGTTCGGCGTTACAGCGACGCCACACAGCGGCCGCCCAATAGAAGCGGAGGGGCGGAGATGAGCGGGACATAACATCCCGCCCACCTCCTTCCTTCCTCATTGCTGGCGGGACGCAGGTAAGTTGTTCGTCGTTCCCGGGGTGTCACACGTAGTGATGTGTGCTGCCACGAGAACGACAAACAACCGACGCGCAGAAGGAGGAAAGACATTATGGAAATGAACGACGTGTCAACGAGCAACGATAAGGCGAGAATTTTTGCTCGTTAACAGTCGTACGGAAGTGTCACACGATACGGCATCTCTAACGATGCCGGATGTGCGTCACAAATTCCGTGACCTCAATGACATATCACACGATATATTGTACCGTGTGATGCCGCCTTTAATGTATGTAAACTTTTGACTTTGCAGATAGTAATAGAAATGCCTTCAAACATTCTCTCTCTCATTATTCTGGCATTTGGCAAAGATAAAAAGTTTTGGCAATCCTAATTAACTTAAAACGGTTTATTCTGATTTCATGTCAGATAGTGAGAAAAACATTCAGATGTGTCTTTTTAAATAGTGTATATAAACTTCTGGTTTCAACTGTAGAACCATAGTACTCAGGTCATGCTCCTCACATGGGTACTCTGCACTCTCCTTGCATCAAAACTTCTCCTCAGTTGGTCTTTCCTATACCGTGACCTGTGAGCACAGTCTTAACATCCCCACACTATGTCCCCAGACAGTCCTAGGCATTCATGTGACTAGCCAGTTTTCTGTACCTTCCCTGTAAGGGTAAGTTCACACAGTGCGTTTTTCGCGGCGTTTTTTCGCGTTTTTCGGGTGCGTTTTTGGCCTCAAAACTGCATGACTTTGCTTCCCCTGCACAGTCTATGAGTTTTCATTTTTGCTGTCCGCACACAACTTTTTTTTTAAGCTGCGTTTTTGAGCTTAAAAAAAAAAATGGACATGTCAATTCTTTCTTGCGTTTTTCTGCGTTTTCCCCCCATGGAATGCATTGGAAAAACGTAGAAAAACGCAGAGCTCAAAAATGCAGCAAAACGCACCAAATTGCAGTAAAAACGCATGCGTTTTTGCCACGGGTGTGTTTTTGTGCGTTTTTAGCGGCCAAAAACGCACAAAAACGCAGCGTCAAAAAAACGCAGCATGTGCACATAGCCGAACTATGTAAATTGCCTCTTCAGAGAGTCTAGTACCACCCATTAGAAATAGCAATCTTAAAAGATAATATCAACCATTTAATGAGCCTTGCTATATGACTTAGGATAACAGCCAAATTAGATACTATTTACAGACACGTGTATCAAATCAACAGCTGTGAATTGGACAGTTGAGAGGCCTCTACCAGGGTTGTAAGGCATAACATCCCTCCTTGTGGGCAGTACCATGCACATGTGATGAGACTTAGTGGCTCAGTGGTTAGCACCGCAGTCTTGCAACATTGGGATCCTGGGTTCAAATTCTACCATTGATAACATCTGCAAGAAGTTTTTTGTTCTCCCCGTGTTTGTGTGAGGGTTCTATGGTTTCCTCCCACACTCCAAAAACTGATAGGGGAGCTTAGGCTAGTTTCACACTTGCGTTGGACGGGATCCGTAGCATTGCGTTGTGTGATGCATGCAACGGATGCGTTGCATATAGTGGCACAACGCATGCTACAGATCGTACAAAATAACGCAATCCGTTGTAGGTTTTTTTCCTTGACTTTACACATCTGAGCATGCGCAGTTGTGTAAAGACAGCTGCGTTAACGGAATCCATCAAATGACGGATTCTAACGGAATCCGCCACAATAGGCGTCCATTATAAAAACAACGGACGCCGACGAAATCCTGCAGGTTGCGTTTTTTTGACACTCCGCCAAGTGCAGAAAAACGCTACATGCAGCGTTCCATCTGCCCGACGCTCACTGACGGTCAGCGTCAAAACAACTGATGCGCTGCGGGGCGGATGCAATGCAAGACCATCCGTTGCTATCCGTAGCTAATAGAAGTCTATGAGGAATATAACGGTTTCCTGTAACGGTTACCGTAATTCCTCAAGGCTGCGGATAGCAACGGATCCCGTCCAACGCAAGCGTGAAACTAGCCTTAGGCCTTAGATTGTGAGCCTTATTGGGGACAGTGTTGATCACGTTTTGACAGGAGAGTGCCATGTAAGTATTACAAAACTTATGTAATATGCTAATGTGGGCATTTTGATGCATCCTTGGTGTGGCCAATGGCTTGGTGCACCCTCGTGTTTGTGTATTAAGTCATGTCCATGTAAAACCAAGTGAGAACTGTGAATTTAGATGAGGGACAGGGCTTAAGATGCAAATCAGAGGGTGTAAGGGTGCACCAAGTCATTGGGCTTTAAGAACGCAAACACATTATGATTATGAATAGAACTTGCTTAAAGGGAACCTCTCAGGTCCCCAATACGTTCTAACCTACAAGCAGGGTGATGTGTGGCCTAGAAACCCCTTCCTACCCATCCATGTGTTGTAATACTGTGTAATATGAATTTACAAAAAAAGTTTTATAACTTACGTGTTCGCTATGTAAATAAGCAGAGGGTCTAGTCCCCTGGGCGTCGCATTGCCCTTTGGGCGTTTGCATGCTTTCTGTAGTATCACACCCCTGTGGGCATGATACCATGGATTTACATGAGCGACGTCACCGTCAGCTCCTGGAGAAGCCGCACTTCTCATTCGCGCAGCCTTCTTATCCGGGTGTTTACTTGCTGGCTTTAGACGTGCTCGGCGCATGGTCGGAACCGCAGGAGTCTTCTGAGCATGTGCAGTGCACTTGTGAAACCGACAAGCAAACATCCGGATAAGAAGGCTGCGCGAATGGTAAGCGTGCACGCGCGCGATCTCAAGGAGCTGAAGGTGACGTTGCTCATGTAAATCCTTGATACCACGCCCACACGGGCGTAATACTATGGAAAGCATGCAAAAGCCCACGGGGCGAAGCGACTCCCTGGGGACTAGACCCTCTGCTTATTTACATAGGGAACACATAAATTATAAAAGTTTGTTATATAAATTCATATTCCTAAGACATATTTCTAATAAATATTTCCTCTCCATGTAAGGTGTCCTAAGCAGAAACTGAACTTAGGGAAAATAGATAGCAAGGGACTGAGATGACCACCCCATATTAGCATCGTAACCTAGGTGCTCAAGAAATACAGATACCGTAGTAGGAATTCTCACTAGCATTTCTTTTCTTGCAGTGTGTATAGAAATATTTGCTACTGGATTTCAGTACACACAGGTCTAGATTAACTATTTTAAGACCAGGCATATTTTAGTTTTTTTTTGTACATGCAGGTTAAAGATCTTTAAAAATGTTCCTGTTCGGATATTCAAGTCACTTTTGCATCTTTTTTTGCGTTACTAGGGGCTTAATTTTTATGTCACTGCCACATTCTTCTTTTTTTTTTGCTGATATTGGGCAATATCGGTGATAAATTTAGGAAATAAATGTCTGTTTTCCCCATATTTATACACTACAGTGCAAAAGTTTGGGGTCACCCTGACAATTTTGTCTTTTCCATAAAAAATCATACTTTTATTTATCAAATGAGTTGCATAATGAATAGAGAATATAGTCCAGACATTGACTAGGTTCAAAACAATGATTTTTACTTGAAATATTACCGTAATTTTCTCCTTCAAATTTTGTTTTTGTCACCGAATGCTCCTTTGCAGCAATTCCAGCTTTGCACTCCTTTGGCATTCTAGCTGTTAATTTGCGGAGGTAATCTGGATATATTTCACCCCATGCTTCCCCCCTCCCACAAGTTGGATTGACTTGATGGGCACTTTTTGCGTACCATACGGTCAAGCTGCTCCCACAACAGCTCAATAGGGTTGAGCAGGGCCGGATTATAGGCGGGGCAAGTGGGGCTCCAGCCCAGGGGCCCCCACCAAAAGAGCTTCTAAGGGGGCCCCCACCACCGGGGCCATACTTGTCAGCATTTTTTTTTTCTTCACACCCTCTCCCCCTCCGTAAAGACAGTCTAATAAATCAGCTGTGTTTTCGGAGGGGGGGTGGGGCGGTGCACCGGCATTTATTTGTATCTGCGTCTTTAAGACGCAAAAACAAACTGCGGGTACAGGACGCTGAATGACCCCGGAAGTACCAGCGATTGCACTTCCGGGGTCAGAGGTGTGCCAATGAGCTCCCTGCTATGTGCTGCGGCCGTCATGGGCGTGCCCAGCGAGGGGCACCTGCCCCCCCCTTCCTAGAAGCAGGGGCACGGTGTAATGGGCCGCTGTATGTGCTGTATGTGCAGGTACGCTCCTCCGCAGTGTGTGCATGCAAGCCCGACACACTAGCTGCAGCAGGAGGCAGCGCTGTGCTGTGCCGGCTCTGCTGTGTGCCCGGCATGCACACAATGCAGAGGAGCGCAGCGGAGCCGGAGCCGGTGCTCGCAGCTTCCTCCTTCTTCCTATTCAAATGTATTTGCGTCTTTCAGACGTAAATACATTTGAACAGCGCGCCGGGACTGGGCCCCGCCCCCGACATGCAGCAACGTGATGAGATCAGCACCTTGCTGACGTCATCACAGTGCTGCGGGCGCCGGCACACAGTGGACATCAGATGGTAAGCGCTCCATGAAAGAGCCGAAGAGACAGGTTTAATTAATGATGATGAGTGGGGAGGGGCTGAGGACACAGAACGGGGAACATCTGTGAAGGAAGTGGAACACAGCTTTGTGACAGGCAGAGGGGGGGTACTGTATTCCGAGGGAGGGGGGGAGGCAGGAGTGTGTAGGGATGGGGCAGTGTGATTTGTGTGTGTAGGGGGTGATGAGGGGTGCATTGTATTGTGTGTGGGGGGAGGGGTAATGGGGGGGTGCATTGTGTGTGTAGAGGTGATGGGGGGGTGCATTGTGTGTGTGGGAGGGGGGGATGGGGGGATGCATTGTGTGTGTTTTGTGTGGGGGGAGGAATGGTGGGTGCATTGTATTTGAGTGTGTGTGTGTGTGGGGGGTGATGGGGAGATGCATTGTGTGTATGTGTGTAGGGGATGATGGGTGGGTGCATTGTGTGTATGTGTGTGTGTGTGTGTGTGTGTAGGGGGTGATGGGTGGTTGCATTATATGTGTGTGTGTGTGTGTGTGTAGGGGGTGATGGGTGGGTGCATTGTATGTGTGTGTTTGTGTGTAGGGGGTGATGGGTGGGTGCATTGTGTGTGTGTGTGTGTGTGTGTGTGTGTAGGGGGTGATGGGTGGGTGCATTGTATGTGTGTTTTGTGTGGGGGGAGTATTGTATTTGTGTGTGTGTGTAGGGAGGAATGGTGGGTGCATTGTATTTGAGTGTGTGTGTGTGTGTGTGTGTGTGTGTAGGGGTTGATGGGGGTGCATTGTGTGTGTGTGTGTGTGTGTTTGTAGGGGGTGATGGGTGCATTGTGTGTGTAGGGGGTGATGGGGGATGCATTGTGTGTGTGTGTGTAGGGAGTGATGGGGGGTGCATTGTGTGTGTGTGTGTAGGGGTAAAGGGGGGTGCATTGTGTGTGTGTAGGGGGTGATGGGGGGTGCATTGTGTGTGTGTGTGTGTGTGTGTGTGTAGGGGGTGATGGGTGGGTGCATTGTGTGTGTCAGAGCTGTGTGTGTGTCAGAGCTGTGTGTGTGTCAGAGCTGTGTGTGTGTCAGAGCTGTGTGTGTCAGAGCTGTGTATGTGTGTCAGAGCTGTGTGTGTGTATGTGTGTCAGAGCTGTGTGTGTCAGAGCTGTGTGTTTGTGTCAGAGCTGTGTGTGTGTGTGTGTCAGAGCTGTGTGTGTGTATGTGTGTCAGCTGTGTGTGTATGTGTGTCAGAGCTGTGTGTGTGTGTGTGTGTGTGTCAGAGCTGTGTGTGTGTATGTGTGTCAGAGCTGTGTGTGTGTGTCAGAGCTGTGTGTGTGTGTCAGAGCTGTGTGTGTGTCAGAGCTGTGTGTGTGTCAGAGCTGTGTGTGGTTCAGAGTTGTGTGTGTCAGAGCTGTGTGTGTGTGTCAGCGCTGTGTGTGTGTGTCAGAGCTGTGTGTGTGTGTCAGAGCTGTGTGTGTGTGTCAGAGCTGTGTGTGTGTGTGTCAGAGCTGTGTGTGTGTGTCAGAGCTGTGTGTGTGTGTCAGAGCTGTGTGTGTGTGTCAGAGCTGTGTGTGTGTGTGTCAGAGCTGTGTGTGTGTGTGTCAGAGCTGTGTGTGTGTGTGTCACAGCTGTGTGTGTGTGTGTGTGTCAGAGCTGTGTGTGTAAGAAGCAGTCTGTGCAGCCCCCTAGAACTATATGGGTCCCCCAGAGCGCTATGTCACCCATCCCAGTAATGAGTACACCACCAGAGCTGTTTGCCACTCCAGTAACGTCTATGCCCCCTGCCGCTCTTGTAATGTATATATTGTAGCCCCCAGCCCCTCCTGTGATGTATATACAGCAGTGCTGTCAGTGTGCAGTCATGTCTGTTAGCGACAGCCATCGTGAAACACAGCCACATGTCCTGAAGGAGCTGGACGGAAACAAGCGGGAGAGGTGAGTGAGGCTGCTGGCGATTTCCCCATATTAATACCTGTAAGGGCTCATGCGGACGTAACTACTGAATATTCTGCAGCGATTTGACAGCACATGTGCGCGTCAAATCGCTGCAGAAACACTGCATAATGGATGCAGTTTTTCTTTACAAAAAATGCCGATTTCATGCGCTCTGGCTGCTTCCCCCACCATGGACAGAGGGGAGCTGCATCCATAGAGCACGGAATAATTGACATGCTCATTTTATGAACTCACAGATTTGGGTCAACATTTTAGCACCCAAATCGCTGCGTTCATAAAAGCAACGTGCGCACGTCTCATGCACAATCTACATAGCTTGTATAGGGGACGCAGGACGCATGCATTTACACTGCAGTGCTATACGCAGCATAAATGCATGGAATTACGCAACGTGCGCACGAGCCCTAATGCGTCTGTGTCTGCATGTATGTCAGTGTATATGACTGTGCATATATTTGTCTGTTTATATGTATTTTTCTGAATTTGTCTTCAAATATGTATATATATGTATGCCTGTATGTGTATGTGCGTGTCTGTGTGTGGATGGGGTCCACTGAGACTCTTTCACCCGGAGGCCACAAAAACCAGAAGCCGGCCCTGGCTGCCTTAACATTGGGATCAATAAAAAATATGTGAGTAAGGTTCTGTACGCACGTTGCGTATTTGCATGCAGTTACGCTGCGATCTGCACCTCAGCGTAACTGCATGCGTCCTGCGTCCCCAGCACAATCTATGAAGATTATGCAGGAGCCGTGCGCACGTGGCGTATTAGAGTGTAGCGATTCGGCTGCTGCCTGAAGCGCTGCGTTCTAAGAAGTGACATGTCACTTCTTTCATGTGCTTTGGATGCAGCTCCTGCTCTGTCTATGGGAGGGGCTGCACTCAGAGCGCATGAAATTGGCTTTTCATTACGGACTCTTTCTGTAGCGATTTGAAGCGCATGTGTGCTGTTCAAATTGCTGCAGAAATTTCTGCAGAGACAAACGCAACGTGCGCACATAGCCTAACTCTACTTTGTGTGTATAAGTGACTGCTGTGAGTTATCCTGGACTGTATCTGTATTGTAATACTGTAAATCTGAATGTGGCAGAACAGGACAAGATAAATGTTCATTGGATTTATATCTAAATGCTACGGTTTGCGCTCTACTGTTATAGCTAAAAATGTTAACGTTATGGGGCCCCCACCAGATTTTCTGCCCAGGGGCCCCCACCAACCTTAATCCGGCCCTGGGGTTGAGATCTGGTGACTGGGCTGGCCACTCCATTACAGATAGAATACCAGCTGCCTGCTTCTTCCCTAAATAGTTCATGCATAGTTTGGAGGTGTGCTTTGGGTCATTGTCCTATTGTAGGATGAAATTCGCTCCAATCAAGCGCTGTCCACAGGTTATGGCTTGCCGTTGCAAAAGGGACTGATAGCTTTTCTTATTCAAAATTCCTTTTTACCTTGTACAAATCTCCCACTTTACCAGCACCAAAGCAACCCCAGACCATCACATTACCTCCACCATGCTTGACAGATGGCATCAGGAACTCTCCCAGCATCTTTTCAGTAATTGTGCATCTCACAAATGTTCTTCTGTGTGATCCTAACACCTCAAACTTCGATTTGTCTGTCCATAACACTTTTTTCCAACCTTCCTCTGTCCAATGTCCGTGTTCTTTTGCCCATATTAATATTATTAGCCAGTCTCAGGTATGACTTTTTTTTGCCACTCTGCCCTGAAGGCCAGCATCCCGGAGTCACCTCTTCGATATAGACATTGACACTGGCGTTTTGCGGGTACTATTTAAAGAAGCTGCCAGTTGAGGTCCTGTGAGGCATTGATTTCTCAAACTAAAGACTCTAATTTACTTGTCTTGTTGCTCAGTTGTGCAGCGCGGCCGCACACTTCTCTTTTCTCTTTCTACTCTGGTTAGAGCCTGTTTGTGCTCTCCTCGAAATCTTCAGTTTCTTGTCAATTTCTTGCATGGAATATCCTTTGTTTCTAAAAACAAGAATAGACTTTCAAGTTTCACATGAAAGTTCTCTTTTTTTGGCCATTTTGAGAGTTTAATGGAACCAGCAAATGTAATGCTCCAGATTCTCAACTAGCACAAGGGAAGGTCAGTTTTATAGCTTCTCTAATCAGCAAACCTGTTTTCAGCTGTGCTAACATACTTGCACAAGGGTTTTCAAGGGATTTCTAAACATCCATTAGCCTTCTAAAACAGTTAGCAAACACAACGTACCATTAGAACACTGGAGTGGTGGCTATTGGAAATGGGCCTCTATATACCTATGTAGATATTGCATTCAAAACCAGACGTTTGCAGCTAGAATAGTCATTTGCCACATTAACAATGTATAGAGTGAATGTCTGTTTAATTTAATGATAGCTTCATTGAAAAAAAATGTACTTTTCTTTCAAAAATAAGGAAGTATCTAAGTGACCCTAAACTTTTGAACTATAGTGTATATTTTTTATGACCACAAAGAACCGTTAAAATACATTTAAAAATTTGTTCCCCCCCATTCTGTAAGAATAATGTTTATATACTGGTATTTTTTTGTATACCTGCTATGTTTTATTTATGTATTTATTAATTTTATTTTTCCTTTATTTCATACATTGTGCCCCTATAAGGTCATAAGAGACCTTTAGAGGTCATTTCAATATATATATTTTCATCCTCTTTCCCTTGTTACTGGGGCTGGCATATTAGCCCTAGTTACAAGGGAAATAAAGCCTGATGGCTTTATAGCAGAGCTGTCTGTCTCCTGTGACCCAGCAGCTCTTGCTCCTTCTCTATACACAGCAAATATATGACCACTGTATATGGAGGATGAAGCATTGGTAACACTTAATATTACTGCAAACATGGCACTTAGTAATATTGTTATGTACAGTGATGGAAAAGGCAGAGATTACCTGCATTCCCATATTAGTGCATCACTGCAGATTATGAGCCAGACCGTCTGGTCGTTTAATTTCTGTGGGCTGTCTGCAGGGCCGGCGTCAGCACCCGGCACACCCGGGCAAATGCCGGGGCCCCGGAGAGCCTCATCAGTTCTGCTGCCCCTTGGCCGAGTTCCGGGGACCGCAGTCCTCGGCAGGAATCTGCGGCTGCCGTCCCTTTAAGGCGCACAGACCACAGCACGAACAGCGTGGCATCTTGCTCAGTCCCACATATGAAGGAGGCGCAGTGCCAGCCAGTGACCCCCAGCACAGTGCTTCCCTCCAGCGCTGTGTGGGCCATCTCTCCACTGTGCTACACCCCCACCCCACTCGATCTGTATGTGCCCTCCCCACCCCCTGATTTATGGGCACCGGTGAGCTGTCTGGGCTTCTCCTCCCCGAGATGTATGCCCTGCTCCTCCCCGGAGCTGCGTCTGTGGACCCCGCAGAGCCGCGTGTGTGGGCCCTGCAAAGCCACGTGTGTGGGCCCCCCAGAGCAGCGTGTGTGGGCCCCCCAGAGCCGCATGTGTGGGCCCCGCAGAGCTGTTTATGTTGGCCCCGCAGAGCCACATGTGTGGGCCCCCCAGAACAGCGTGTGTGGGCCCCCCAGAGCAACGTGTGTGGGCCCCCCAGAGCTGCATGTGTGGGCCCCTTAGAGCCGCATGTGTGGGCCCCGCAGAGCTGTGTGTGTTGGCCCCACAGAGCCGCATGTGTGGGCCCCCCAGAGCCGCGTGTGTGGGCCCCGCAGAGCCGCATGTGTGGGCCCCGCAGAGCCGCGTGTGTGGGCCCCTCAGAGCAGCGTGTGTGGGCCCCGCAGAGCCGCTTGTGTGGGCCCTCTAAAGCCGCGTGTGTGTGTCTGTCTGTCTGTCTGTATGTATGTATATATGCAGCAGAGCAGTGTGTCTGTCTGTATGTATGTATGCAGCAGAGCAGTGTGTCTGTCTGTATGTATGCAGTAGAGCAGTGTGTCTCTGTCTGTATGTATGCAGAAGAGCAGTGTGTGTCTGTATGTATGCATGCAACAGAGTTGTGTGTCTCTGTATGTATGTAGCAGAGCTGTCTGTATGTATGTATGCAGCAGAGCAGTGTGTCTGTATGTACGTATGTATGCAGCAGAGCAGTGTGTCTGTATGTATGTATGCATGCAGCAGAGCAGTGTGTCTGTGTGTATGTATGCAGCAGAGTAGTCTGTCTGTATGTGTGTATGCAGCAGAGCAGTCTGTCTATCTGTCTGTATGTATGTATGTAGCAGAGCAGTGTGTGTGTCTGTTTGTATGCATGCAGCAGAGTTGTGTGTGTCTGTATGTATGTAGCAGAGCTGTGTGTGTGTATGTATGTATGCAGCAGAGCAGTGTGTGGCTGTATGTATGCATGCAGCAGAGTTGTGTATGTCTGTATGTATGTAGCAGAGCTGTGTATGTATGTATGCAGCAGAGCAGTGTGTGTGTCTGTATGTATGCAGCAGAGCAGTGTGTGTCTGTATGTATGCATACAGCAGAGCAGTGTGTCTGTCTGTATGTATGCAGCAGAGCAGTCTGTCTGTATGCAGCAAAGCAGTCTGTCTGTCTGTGTGTATGTAGCAGAGCAGTGTGTGTGT
Organism: Anomaloglossus baeobatrachus; assembly: GCF_048569485.1. Taxonomy (NCBI): domain Eukaryota; kingdom Metazoa; phylum Chordata; class Amphibia; order Anura; family Aromobatidae; genus Anomaloglossus; species Anomaloglossus baeobatrachus. Next base: position 672,626,143 of record NC_134354.1, read on the forward strand.
CTCTGTATGCATGCAGCAGAGTTGTGTGTGTCTGTATGTATGTAGCAGAGCTGTTTAAGTATGTATGCAGCAAAGCAGTGTGTCTGTCTGTATGTATGCAGCAGAGCTGTGTGTGTGTATGTATGTATGCAGCAGAGCAGTGTGTGGCTGTATGTATGCATGCAGCAGAGTTGTGTATGTCTGTATGTATGTAGCAGAGCTGTGTATGTATGTATGCAGCAGAGCAGTGTGTGTGTCTGTATGTATGCAGCAGAGCAGTGTGTGTCTGTATGTATGCATACAGCAGAGCAGTGTGTCTGTCTGTATGTATGCAGCAGAGCAGTCTGTCTGTATGCAGCAAAGCAGTCTGTCTGTCTGTGTGTATGTAGCAGAGCAGTGTGTGTGTCTCTGTATGCATGCAGCAGAGTTGTGTGTGTCTGTATGTATGTAGCAGAGCTGTTTAAGTATGTATGCAGCAAAGCAGTGTGTCTGTCTGTATGTATGCAGCAGAGCTGTGTGTCTGTATGTATGCAGGAGAGCTGTGTGTGTCTGTCTGTATGTATGTATGCATGCATGCTGCAGAGCTGTGTGTGTCTGTCTGTATATATGCAGTAGAATTAATGTAAATCCAGCAGAGCTGCGTGTGTGTGTCTGTATGCAGAAGAGCTGTGTGTGTCTGTCTATATGAAGCCAGCAGAGCTGTGTGTGTCTGTCTGTATGCATGTATGATGTGTATCTATGTATGTCAGTGTATATGACTGTATAGATTTGTTTGTTTATATGTATTTTTGTTTGTCTTTAAATATGTACATGTACATATCTGTGTATGTGTGTGTCTGTGTGTGGATGGGGCCCACTGGGACTCTTCCGCCCGGGGCCCACAAAAACCTGGAGCCGGCCCTGGCGGTCTGGAAGCAGTTAAATAACATGGACACCTTCAGGTTTACTTTTTAAAGTTAAATCATATATTTTGAGCTAAAAATAATTTTTGAAAAAGAGTTTCATACATTTTTTTGCAGCATTTGCCTTCAATAGCCTTTGTGTTACACCATCTATTGCTGCCTGCAGAATAGATATCTGAAATTCCGTCAGCTCCTTCTGTTTTTTTCTGAGCTCTACTCATCTCATTTATTATGACCAAAAGTTGAGTTGTGGTCATAAATAGACAATAAATGATAAATAAAGGAGATAGATTGGTTACACGGCCTGGCCGTGGGCCTCCTGTCCTGTCCCAAATATGCCTATGAAGCTTTTCAGTTCCGGTCAGGAGACTCATAGCCAATCCATAATCAGAACGTGAAACAGAGATGTGTAAAACAATCCTTACCAACCCTAAGTGAGAATGAGTTGACTGACGGATTCTGGGTTATCTCATTCTGCAGCCAGCAATGTGGTTGTTCTAGTAGGAGTTTTATGACATTTTCTTTGTTATATTTAACAGGAAAACCCATGGTCCATAAACAGATTACAACACAGCAAGGGTATCTCATTGTGGAAAGTGATCAGTCAGGAAAAGGGTACCAAAGAAAAGTCCAAGGCACTTAGATATACCATGGAACACTGTGAAGATGGTCATCAAGAGGTAGCTTAAAGTGTAACCATCGTTTTAATTTTTATGTCATATATCAATAGTAGAGTTGAGCGCGGTTCGCGGTTCTCCAGTTCGCAGTTCGAGTGATTTTGGGGGGTTGTTCTAGATCGAACTAGAACTTGAGCTTTTTGCTAAAGTCCAATAGTTCTAGTTATGTTCGAGAACGGTTCTAGCAGCAAAAAGCAGGGCTTTTTACAGCTACAGTGTGCAGGGAGCCATCGCTGGCAGCCTGCCAGAAGCTGGTAACCAAGATAAACATCGGATATCCAAGCAAAGCGCTTTGGTTAGTAACCCGATATTTATCCTAGTTATGTGTACAGGGAGCCGACACTTCCCCGCTCAGCTCGCTCCGCCCCCTCCTGCACGCGGCATGTACACACACACACACACACACTCACACTCACCTGTCCCCAGCCATGCAGTCCACGACACTGACGTCTAGGCTCCACCCACTTCGCACTCCGCCGCCCGCACACATGGTCCCGCTAGGCTCTGCCCACCTGGCACTCTGCACACATTACCCCGCTAGGCTCTGCCCACCTGGCACTCTGCACACATTACCCCGTTAGGCTCCGCCCACCTGGCACTCTGCACACATTACCCCGCTAGGCTCCGCCCACCTGGCGCTCTGCACACATTACCCCGCTAGGCTCCGCCCACCTGACACTCTGCACACATGGTCCCGCTAGGCTCCGCCCACCTGGCACTCTGCACACATGGTCCCGCTCGGCTTACCTGCGGTGATGAAGTCCCGCCCTCCCGACCTCAGCGCTGTCACTGTCCTCCATGGCCGCTGCTTGTCACATCACCTTCTCTCGCTTCCAACCCGAGACTGACTAGTGGTGACGTCACGGGCCGCTCGTGATACTTGGCTGTGAAGGCGGCGGTCATTGAAGTTAGTGACAGGTGCTGTCAGCAGTGCAGGAGATCAGCACAGGTAATGTACCTCGCTCCTGACAGCAGCACTTGTCATGCCCTGCAGTGACCTGGGCTGACCCATTGATGTTAGCTCAGGTCACTGCATTGCTCTCCCAGCCAATGGGGAACATCCTGCTCTTCATTGACTGGGACAGTGTGGATCGTCATGGGAACCGCTTGGATTACAGCAGACCTGGATTTGTTTTTCTTTCTAATAAATTGGTTAAAGAGGGAATGTATTGGGGAGTGTTTTTTCAAATAAAAATGTGTTTGTAGTCTATTTTTTTTATTACTGACTGGGTTGGGGATGTCAGGTATCTGATAGACACCTGACCTCACCAACCCCAGGGCTTGATGCCAGGTGACATTACACATCTGGTATTAACCCCATATATTACCCCGTTTGCCACCGCACCAGGGCACGGGATGAGCTGGGGCGAAGCACCAGGATTGGCGCATCTAATGGATGCGCTACTTCTGGGGCGGCTGCGGCCTGCTATTTTTAGGCTGGGGAGAGTCCAGTAACCATGGACCTCCCTTGTCTGAGAATATCAGACCCCAGCTGTCTGCTTTACCTTGGCTGGTGATCCAATTTTAGGGGGACCCCCACGTGTTTTTTTTTTTAAATTATTTATTTAATTTAAAATAACAGCGTGGGGTGCCCTCAGTTTTGGATTACCAGCCAAGGTGAAGCTGCCAGCTGTGGTCTGCAGGCTGCAGCCGTTTGCTTTACCCTAGCTGGCTACAAAAATAGGGGAAACCCCACGTCATTTTTTTTTTCATTTTTTTGGCTAAATACAAAGCTAAGCACCCCTTAGTGCCACATGAAAGGCACCAAAGGGTGCAAAATTACAAAATGCAGGAGAGTGGGACATTATGTGTCTTTCTGCCATTATAATGACAGAAAAGACTGATATGAAGTGTACAAGCAAAAGAAAATCACCAGAGTGCTCTACGCTGTGAAAAGCAGTAGAAAATGGCACTGGAGTGAACATGTAACCGTCTCGTGTAGGATGAAGCTATGGATCCTGGGTAAATTTATGTATTTTCCCTCCTTCAGTTTTTTTGCAGTACGCAAAAAACGGAAGGCACACGGATGACAAACAGATGACATACGGACCGTCTACGGAACGGAAACGGATGCCACACGGATGCACCCGTGAAAAAAACGGACTGTTTTTTTGCAGACCGCAAAAATGGATCAGTCGTGTTAATGTAGCCTTATTCTGATCTGCCGTTTATAAACAGCAGGCAGAAATAAGTGAATAGCGCCCCCCAGCGTCAGAAAATCTCCGGGGTTTCAGGGGGTAGCTGAGACCCTGGAGATCATGATTCAGGACGGTTTCTCCGGTCCCCGCTCACGTGATCACAGGTATACACCGTATACCGATGATCACGTTATAGTAAATGACAGCGTGAGGAAAAAATTATTTATCTCCTATCTGGCATGAACAAACTGATAAATCTCCTCCCCGATCCCCTCCGGTCCCCAGGTGTCGCCAAAGTGCCCCCCCTGACCCCCTCCCAGAAATCCAAGATGGCTGCGCGCACAGCAGCGCGCCGGCCGCATTCACCCTACTCCTCTGATTTCTGTCGCATGTGCCATGACACATGCGACAGAAAACTCCTCCCCAGGCCCTGCCAGGTCACCCCCTATAACCCCATCGGTGTTCCCCGGTGTCCCACGGTACCTGTGCAGCCGCGGCCCTCTCCTTCACAATAGACGCTGCCGCATGCACAGAGCGGCTGTCAGCTCAGCTTCCTGTGTTCAGACACAGTGAGTGGTGGTTATGCATCTGTAAGCTAAATGGGCGGCATGGTGGCTCAGTGGTTAGCACTGCAGTCTTGCAGCACTGAGGTCCTGGGTTCAATTCCCACCAAGGACACCATCTGCAAGGAGTTTGTATGTTCTCCCCGTATTTGCGTGGGTTTCCTCCGGGTAGTCCGGTTTCCTCCCACACTCCAAAGACATACAGATAGGGAATTTAGATTGTGAGCGCCAGTGGGGACAGTGTTCCCAATGTATGCAAAGCGCTATGGAATTAATAACGCTATATAAATGAATAAATTATTATTATTATTGCAATGCCCTGCTCATGAGGTAAGGAACATAATTGATCAGGAGAGCTATATACTACATTTCCAAATGGAGGTATTTGCTTTTATAGTTGCCCTGCTGAACGACTACCAAACATGAGAGTCCGTTATACGCCACAAGAAAACACATCTAAATAGTGAGCTCTGTTGTTAAGTATTCATTCAGCTGGATAACTGGACTTCAAGGGGTATTCCATCTCCAAGATCCTATCCCCAATATATAGTAGGTGGAATAGCAATAATATCAGCAAATACCAATATTTGGAAATGTAGAATAGTTCTCCTGATTAGGCATGCCCTTACCTCATGAGCAGGACATTGCAGCTTTGGTAGCAACCGTTACGACATGGACTCTGCTGCTGTGGACCCGGGGAGAGTGAGTGCAAATTCATTGCACCCACACTCCTCACATGAAGGGTCTGCACTCCTAGAAAATGGGGGATACATTCCCTGAGTGTCTCCCCCCATATTCTAGACGGTCCAGAGTCGTCGTGGGACCCCTTTATTTTTTTTCTTACAATAAATTGGTGAAAGAGGGAATGTTTTGGGGACTGTTTTTTCAAATAAATTTTTTTTGTCGATTTTTCTTGGTAGTACTGACAGTTTATGATGTTGGGTATCTAATAGACGCCATGACATCACAAACTGCTGGGCTTGATGTCAGGTGACTTTACAGCTAGTATCAACCCGATTAATTACCCCGTTTGCCACTGCACCAGGGCACGGGATGAGCTGCGGTGAAGCGCCAGGATTGGCGCATCTAGTGGATGCGCCACGTCTGGGGTGCCTGCGGCCTGCTATTTTTAGGCTGTGAAGGCCCAATAACTATGGACCTTCCCACCCTGAGAATACCAGACCACAGCTGTCCGCTTTACCTTGGCTGGTGATCCAATTTGGGGGGACCCTACTTTTTTTTTGTAATTATTAATATTTATAAAATAATTATAAAAAAGAGCCTGGGGTGACCTCCATATTGGATCCCCAACCACGGTAAAGCTTCCAGCTGTGGTTTTCAGGCTACAGCCGTCTGCTTTACCCTAGCTGGCTATCAAAAATGGGGGGACCCAACGTCATTTTATTTTTAACTATTTTTTAAATAGAAAAAATTAATGGGCTTCCCTGTATTTTGATTGCCAGCCAAGGTAACGCCAGGCAGATGGGGGTGGCAACCCATAGCTGTCTGATTTATCTGCGCTGAGAATCAAAAATACCGCGGAGCGCTACGTCATTTTTTTTAAAGATTTATTTTTACAGCACTGTGATGTCCAGCAATCAAAATACAGGGAAGCCCATTTTGTTTTTAGTTATTTAAATAAATAATTAAAAAAAAATATATATGGGCTCCCGCTGCATTTTTTGTATTGCTAGCTAAGGGTAATCCAAGCAGCTACTGGCTGCTAACCCCCACTGCTTGGTGTTACCTTCACTGGCAAAGGAAAATCCAGGGAAGCATTTTTTATTTTTTTTGACAAAAACTGCAAAAAAAAGGACGTGAGCTTCGCCATATTTTTGTATGCTAGTCAGGTACAGCAGGCAGGTACGGGCTGCCCCCAACCCCCAGCTGCCTATTTGTACCCGGCTGGGAACTAAAAATATAGGGAAGCCCTTTTTTTAATTATTTATTGAATTTCATGAAATAATTAAAAAAAAAAAACGATGTAGGCTTTGCCCCATTTTTGTGTCTAGCCGGGTACAACTAGGCAGCTGGGGATTGGATCCGCAGCACAGGTTAGCCCGAGCTTTCTGGGCCCCTCTGCTGCGAATTGCAGTCCGCAGCCGCCCCAGAAAATGGCGCTCTCCTAGAAGCGCCATCATCTGGCGCTGTATCCAACTCTTCCAGCAGCCCTGATGCCGGTGGCTCGCTGGGTATTAATGATTTCAGTTGATAATATACAGCTAGCCCTAACTCCATTATTACCCAGCGAACCACCCTTCGCCAGGTCAGCTGGAAGAGTTGGATACAGCGCCAGATGATGGCGCTTCTATGAAAGTGCCATTTTCTGAGGCGGCTGCAGACTGCAATTCGCAGCAGAGGGGCCCAGAAAGCTCAGGCCAACCTGTGCTGCGGATTCCAATCCCCAGCTGCCTAGTTGTACCTGGCTGGACACAAAAATGGGGCGAAGCCTACGTCATTTGTTTTCTAATTATTTCATGAAATTCATGAAATAATAAAAAAAGGGCTTCCCTTTATTTTTGGTTCCCAGCCGGGTACAAATAGGCAGCTGGGGGTTGGGGGCAGCCCATAGCTGCCTGCTGTACCCGGCTAGCATACAAAAATATGGCTAAGCCCACATAATTTTTTCAGGGGGCAAAAAACTCCTGCATACAGTCCTGGATGGAGTATGCTGAGCCTTGTAGTTTTGCAGCTGCTGTCTGTCTGTATGGAGGAGAGCAGACAGCAGCTGCAGAACGACAAGGCTCAGCATGCTCCATTCACTAGTGTATGCAGGAGAGCAGACAGCAGCTGCAGAGCTACAAGGCTCAGCATACTCCATCCAGGACTGTATGCAGGAGTTTTTTGCCCACCAAAAAAATGACATGGGCTTCGCCATATTTTTGTATGCTAGCCAGGTACAGCAGGCAGGTACAGCTGCCCCCAACCCCCAGTTGCCTATTTGTACCCAGCTGGGAACCAAAAATATAGGGAAGACCGTTTTTTTTAATTATTTCACTTATTTCATGAAATAATTAAAAAACAAATGACGTGGGCTTCGCCCCATTTTTGTGTCCAGCCAGGTACAACTAGGCAGCTGGGGATTGGAATCCGCAGCACAGGTTAGCCCGAGGTTTCTAGGTGCCTGTGCTGCGAATTGCAGTCCGCAGCCACCCCAGAAAATGGCGCTTTCATAGAAGCGCCATCATCTGGCGCTGTATCCAACTCTTCCAACAGCCCTGGTGATGGTGGCTTTGCTGGGTAATAATGAGTTAATACTGGCTTTGTTTTACTAGCTAGTATTAAGCCAGAGATTCTTAATGTCAGGCACGTTTGACCCGGCCATTAAGAATCTCCAACAAAGGGTTAAAAAAAAGACACCACACAGAGAAAAAATACTTTAATAGAAATAAATACACAGACACATTAGAGACTCCATCTTTATTACCCCCTGTCAGCCCTCCACGATCTATGGTCTTCTGTCTTTCTCGTTCAACAAATGCAGCTCTGCTCCATCATTGCTGCATGGGGGAAGACGCTGCTTCCCGTGCAGCCTTCACTCCGTGAGTGATCAGTGCTGCTGGCTGTTAGCGGTAACAGCGGTAACGCTGAAAGACGCGTTACCATAGCAACGGTGCTTCAATCATGTGATTCCCGGAGCCGCGCTTAGTGGTGACGTCACCGCTAACTGCTTTGCTATGGCAACGGTGATCTCCGTTAATGACCGGCTGTGTCAGCCGGTCCCTAACGGAACAGGGAATCAGAATGGGGAGTCGACCGTGTGCTAGAGCATGTCGCCGGTACACGGCGATACACAAACGTGCACCGTGTACCGGAGAGTGCAATGACAGGACCTAGGACAGGACATGACATCAAAGCCATGTGACCAGTCTGTAGCCAATGAGATAATAGCCATGTGACTGGTCACATGGCTATTTTGACGACGTCACGGAAGGTCCTGTCAGTGCTGGTTATCGGGAGGACGCAGCGATCATCGGAAGGAATAGTGACAGGAGACAGAGTGCAGGACGCATCGCGGGCACCGGTAAGTGTTATGGCAATGTTTATTAACTGTATGTGTACATTTATAATGCGTTTTTACGTGTTTGTGATTGCCTCCCATTGTTTCCTATTGGTTTGAGTGGTTCGCCGAACCGAACTCGAACGGGACCTCGGTTCGGCGAACCGAGCTTGAGCCGAACCACGGCTGGTTCGCTCATCTCTAATCAATAGTACACATGAAAATAAGCTACTTTGTAATATATCTTATCCGACAAATTTGCTGCTTTCTCTGTGATAATTGTTCAGTCATTAACAAAATTCTGAATTCTAAGGTAAAATCTGTTTTCAGGGAATACTTTCCCATTACTGAGATAGGAGATGACAGCTGTTACTGATCACATTCTATGTAGATAGAAAAGGATGGAGGGCGGAGCTCTGGCTCTAACCACCTTCCTCTTCTTCTAACTCTTTCCTCTGCATCTAGCTCCTCCCTCTGCATCTAGCTCCTCCCTTTGCCTATAGCTCCTCCCTCCTCCCATCATCATAGAATCTTATCGGTAACATCTGCCATTTACTATCTTAGTAATAGAAAAGTTCTCACTGAATACAGATTTTACACCAGAATTGAAAATGTTGATAATCACTGATCAATTCTGAAAAGCAAATTTGATTAGAAATCTTACAAAGTTGCTTCATTTCATGTATACTATTCATTTATTAAATAAAAATTAAAACAATGGTTACATTAACTAGAACTGGTCATCCCCCAAAAGCTGATGAAAAGACAAAAAAAAAACATTTTTCAGGGAGATTGCCAAAAAACCTACAGCCACATTAAAGGAGCTGCAGTAATTTCCCACATATACTGGTTGTGTACTACATGTGACAACAATCTCCCATATTCTTCATAAGTCTGGCCCGTGGGGAACGGTGGCAAGATGGAAAGCTATTCTAACAAAGAAAAGCATCCAAGCTATGTTTTGTTAAAACCTTCATCAAGCCTGCCAAAAAACACGTGGGTAGACCCAGAGCCCAGACCTGACTCCCTCTGAATATCTGTGGGTTACTTGAAGAGGGAGCTGTACACAGGAGATTCCCTCACAGTATGATAGATTTGGAGCTACTGCAAGGAAGAGTGGGCAAAGATTGTCAATTCTATGTGAGCCACGCTCATAGACACCTACACAAAAAAGACTGATTGTTGTCATAAATTTAAAGGGTACTTCAACAACGCATTACTTTAATGGTGTGCATATTTATGCAACCACATTATTTTATTTTTTATTTTTCATTTTCCACCTGAAAAGATTTCAGTTTGTTTTACAATTTCCTTGTATAGATTATGGGTGATATTAAAGTGAAAAAAGTTCTGAAATGAATTTTCTTGGTATGATTTTATTACATGACAAAAACCTGTCTTTTTATTATGGTGGGGGTGTAGACTTTTTACTAATTGTATGTCCCTAAACACCTTTATGAAATGATCAGCAGTGATATCAGCCACACAATGACCTTGGCACATCACACCTACAGTTCAATCAAGCAATGGAGCCTAGGACGGGATGCAGTAAACCTCATTGCTAAGAATCAGCTTTGGGTTTACATTGCCATTATTCTTTGTCATGTTAACATATACCACACCCCTACCTGTGATATCATCACTTGTATGTCACCATCTGTTCTGAGGTGTTAAAGCGTAACTGTCATGTTAATTTTTATTTCATGAATCAATAGTATACATGAAAATAAGCAACTTTGTAATATATCTTATCAGACAAAGACTTTCCCATTACTGATATAGGAGATGGCAGTTGGTGTTGTTGAGATTCTATGTAGATAGAAGAGGGAGGAGCTGTGGACCTCTTATTTAGCTCATTCCTCTGCCTCTAGCTCCTCCCTCTGCCTCTAGTGCCACTCCCTCTGCCTCTAGCATCACTCCCTCTGACTATAGTACCTCCCTCTGCCTCTAGTGCCACTCCCTCTGCCTCTAGCATCACTCCCTCTGCCTATAGTACCTCCCTCTGCCTCTAGTGCCACTCCCTCTGCCTCTAGCATCACTTCCTCTGCCTCTAGCATCACTCCCTCTGCCTCTAGCATCACTTCCTCTGCCTCTAGCATCACTCCCTCTGCCTCTAGCATCACTCCCTCTGCCTCTAGCATCACTCCCTCTGCCTCTAGCATCACTTCCTCTGCCTCTAGCATCACTCCCTCTGCCTCTAGCATCACTTCCTCTGCCTCTAGCATCACTCCCTCTGCCTTTAGCGCCACTCCTTCTGCCTCTAGCCACTCCCTCTGCCTCTAGCGCCACTCCTTCTGCCTGTAGCTCCTCCTTCTAACTCTAGCACCACTCCCTCTGCCTCTATCTTCTCCCTCCTCCCGTCGTCTTAGAATCTCATCAGTAAAAGCTGCCATCTCCTATCTCAGTAATGGAAAAGTCTTCACTGAATACAGATTTTACCACACATATGAGAGATCTGGAACAGTTTGCAGAAAAAGATTCCAAAATTCCAGTTGAGAGGTGTCAGAAGCTTGTGGATGGTTATAGGAAGTGACTGACTGCAGTTATTTATTCCAAAAGGTGTGCAACCAAACGTTAAGTTGAGGATGCCAACAATTTTTGTGTGAAATTATGTCCAATTTACTTTTTTTTGTTGTTCCATTACGCACAAAGGTAATAAATGTGTATAACAAAACAAACTATTTCAAGGGTGCTAACACTTTCGGCCACGACTGTATATTACAAAGTTTCTTCTTTTCATGTGTACTATTGATTTATGAAATAAATAACAAGACAACGTTACGCTTTAAAGGAACATTGATACAAAAGTAATGTATGTTGTGAAATAACTAATCTAACCATCCCCACGCCAGTGACATCACCTCGTGCAGTGGTGCCTTACAGGAGCGCCACCAACCAATGTCCTAACAATGCAACCAATGATATAATCAGCCCTATGCTATCAGGATGATGTCATTGGCTTCGGTGATGTCAGAAATGTGGAATAATAATTTTCAATGGCTTTAAAAGGATGAACAACGCTTTTCACATGGACAATTCCATTTATCAGAAAAAGAATGAGATAGACTTAGTCAAGACACTTATCTCAATGACAGTGTACCCACTATGAATCTGTTACTAAAGTGCAAACATGTATCTGAAGAGAAACCAGGTGCCTGTGTGACTATTCTGGTGAAATGACTATCTGCCACAGCCAGGATCATTTTCCTCTCCAACCACTTCATTGATGCCTCTACTCTGTGCCAGTCATTGCACTGGTTGCCTATCCGCTACAGAATCCAACACAAACTTATCACTCTCACTCACAAAGCTCTCCACGGTTCCGCACCACACTAAACCTCTTCCCTCATCTCTATCTATCACCCCACACACGCTCTCCATTCTGCTAATAACCTAAGACTGACATCCTCAACAATTCGAACCTCCCACTCCCGTCTTCAAGATTTCTCACGAGCTGCTCCAATTCTCTGGAACACACTAACAAGAACAATCCGATTAATTCCCAACATCCACACCTTTAGGCAGGCCCTAAAAATGCATTTCTTTAGACTAACCTATCACCTCAGCTCCCTCATCTAATCTAGTCCATTTCTGCCCTTCATAAAATTTACTTCAAATTCTTGTACCCTGTATCTTTTGTTTTTTTCCTCTTCATGTATTTTTTACACTCTACCTTAATAAATTCTGGGTGCGCCGGTCCACACAACTGGTTTTGAATCCCCTATTAAATCCATGGCTGGACCATATAAGACAAGTTTTTCTCTCCCCCCCACCCCCTTCCCCATTCACTTTTTGTGCCTCCCCTATTTCCTCATAGACTGTAAGGTTACGAGCAGGGCCCTCACTCCTCTTGGTATCGTATCTGAATTTTATTATTTCATAATGTCTCATGTTGTCTATACATGTCCTCTCTGAATTGGAAAGCACCACGGAATAAAAATAATGATCATTATTATCTGGAAAATTGGCTCTAACATATATGCATGTTTGCCTCATAATGAGAGGTTTGGTCTACCTCCCAAGTATCCATGTGTCATGGGGGTGTACGGATGGAACAGGGGCTCTTAGGCTGACCCTAAGACTGGAGCCCCTGTGGTGTCCCTTATCCCGAGGGTAGACTTGATGGTAGTCAGGCTTGAGCCTCCAATGTGGCCCTGTCTCCTGTCCAAGCCCTGATACTACTTCCCCCCACTCTGGGAACGGGCTGGAAATCCAGTAACCAAAACCCCACAAATAGGCACAGACAAGGGTAGATGAAAACTCGCACACACTGCACTCAAACACGAAGGAGGGACAATATGTGAACTGGGGAGCAACGTAAAAGGGGTAGGGAACAAATACACAACTGGAGGACTCACACACCACAGTGAACCGCAACTTGTAGATCACCATACAACTGGATAGCCACAGGAAACAGCAAGCAGAAAGCTATATCTGGCAAACAGCTTCAGAATCCAGAACCTTATCAAGGCTGGAGATGGTGATCAGCAGCCTGAGCTCCCAGCAGCTGATCACAAGCCAGCAGAAATTAAGTCCCGCTGTACAGGAGAGCAGTGAAGCGAGAACCAGCCGACGCCCTTGACAGGCCGTGCAACTAAAGAATCCCAGGTAGTTTGTCAGACTTTGCAGTGTGAATAGAGTCTGCCTCCACCATGACACCCAGACAGTGAAACGCAGAACACACCATGCTATGACAATCCCTTATCTATCAAATCCTTCATTTCTTTTTCTTAATTCTTACCTATTACATTAATAAATCAGTTGTTTGGATTCTTACGGCATTTTAGTACCTTACAGATATGTACAGTTTTATCATGTGATGATTTGAACCTTAAAAGTTATGTCAGTAAAGAATTTGTTAAGCATCTTCATTGTTGTACAGTATCTGATATGACTACATACAATCTATGTACAACGCTGTGGAATATATCGGAGCCATAAAAATAACAGGAAATAAAATGAACAAAGTAGAATGAACTCTATTTCTCTCTGGCATTCAATGGACGTCCAGCCTCTGTCATATTTCCAGCACTTGTCATACGATCCATGAAAGATTTAAAACAGTTGTACTAAGGGAGACAGGAAAAGGAAAGGAGTCTAACAGCATGGAAATCCATGGCACACTTTAACAATGCACAGTTCCTCCGCACAAATACATCATCACTTAATATCAGTGCCGCACACTCCACACATGCAAAAATAATAATAAAGACGCATGATCGAGTGTCACACAACAGGATATTTTAGCGGCTTCCTGTCGTTTTCCTGAAGTTTATTATGTACTAATTAACTACAGAGGAACTACTGAGAAGTATTATGTTTCAGAGGCATTATCGATTGCTTTCCATTTATTGAAGCATTGTTTACCTAGAGTATATTGCTGGTGTAAGCAGACGGATAACAATGGGAGCCTGTGTTATATACGGGGCAGTAATGTATATGCATAACGATAAATACTCACATTCCAAAAGCACAAACTAAAGATAAACAGATTAGGCAAAATGCGAAATTCACTTTTTCACTCAGATTTTCCCAGAAATTGGATTTGCATAGAAGTTATTCTCCGCAAATTGAATATCCTATAGTATGCTCTAAGGTCTCTTCAGTCCCCAAAATAAAATAAAAGTTTTTGATAAAAACCAACCCCCGCCCGGGCCTTGTCACATCTTCTTATCACCACTGTGAATGCGGTGAATGGTCCTATTTATGCTAGGCCAAAACTTTCAGCTTTGATGAGGCCATTTCTGTGCAAGCGTACGTAAGGCCATGATGTCACAAATGTGCGCTGTGATTCTGCATTCACAAAAAAAACTGACCCAATGCTCATTGCGGAAAGACTGGAGAGGTGAGCAGTAAGGTAAGTATAAGGTTTGTTTGTTTTTTGATCATTTTGATGACCCTTTACGGCTTTTGATGGCCCTTTAAAATAGCGGCCACTTGGAGTCAATCTTGCTGAATTTGCACTGATGCAATTTTCAAAACAACACATCTTGGTGGATGCAGATTATTGTAATATACAAGTAGAATTAAATTCCACTTAATTACAGTATATTTACTGTTCTATATGAAACACCCTTTAAAATAGAAAATACAGAAAGAAAAAAGTGATGAAGGAGGTTAGAAATTGGGAGGAAACAACATTAGATTATGAGTATTGTTCTTGACCATTCTTGGATCAATATAGTAAATGTCAATTATTCAAAAATTAACTAACCTTGAGGACTAAGCCTCTTTTGGTCTTACCGGGGTATCTTTGTGAGGGTAGGCCTGGGCTATAGGCCGTTTGTCCAGATGTAATATGATGATCTCTGTGTGTAAATAATCAGGGTATAGATGTCGTTGCATAATTATCTGTGTGTCTATATGACAATCGCATAGAAGCTTCATAATATGATTCTAAGATGTGTGTTCAGCAAGGTGTTAACAAAGATGATGAAGCCAAAATGTACAATGAACAAAGAAGTATTCAGTAGCTGGTTCAAACTGGTATTAGAAAGCCAGTAGCAGGCTGATGACATACTATATAGACTTTGCCGTTTATCTCTAACCAATCAGGGACAATGTTGAACTGAATAACTGTGTGTATTTTACAATATACGAGTTAGAAGAGCATTGAGCTTCTCCCGGATAGAGACACGTCTCTATGTGGTCATTTTTCCTAATACATACATCTGCACAGATTTGATTTGGAATCCGTCTCTGTGACACTGAAGACCCCTTAGCGGTCTCCCCCAACATCTTAACTTAGGAATTATATATCATCTATATGGGTTGGGAACCTTTCACCCTCACATCATTAGAACAGTGGTCTTGAATGACCACTGACCTCATGACTAAGGTTCATCCTTTTTTTGATTATTATATTTACCATTTTAGGTACAAATGAGTTAAACAAAAGAAAGTGACCTCTGCGGCTGCCGCTCACTTCTTGATGATTGTTCCTATGTCCAAAGACGGGGAGACAGAAACTGGCGCTGATTGGATGCAGGGCTCGCGTGACATCACAACATCACAGGACCCCTGGAACGTGATCCACGGCATTGTTGGAACCACACTGGCTGTGGAGGTGAACATAGGCTTTTTTATTTTACCTGGGGGAAAAATACGGAATCAGAAGGGCTTGTCCTAATAGTGGAAAACCCCTTTAAATCATGTTTGGCGACTTATGGGAGAAGAGGCTACAGGGACAGCAAAGTTTTATTCTCCCTGCAGCTGCTCGCTCCTAGTCATCAGGGTGGTGCAGGGAGTGGTTACAGTCACCATTCACTATACAGTTAGCACAGCTTTAACCACTCTCTGGCACTTTGATGTGAGTGAGCTCCCTGCATGGCCTCAGTTACACGAAACCAGTGGCTGCAGGGAGAATACAACTTAATTTTCTCCCTATATCCGCTGCTCAAGTGATAGGATTTAAACCCTATATATCTGAAGAATACCAATATAAATGCAGATAAATAGCTTTTTTGGATTTGACAGGTTCTCTTTAAAGGGTATATCTGGAACTTTATAAAAAAAAAGTGCCAAAGCAATAACAGGCAGTTAGTTGTTAACTACCTCCCTGTTGTGCCCAGCGTCATTTTCGCCAACACGAAGTGGTCACAGACCATTTCTGCCAGCGATATAGGGACTTCTTCAACAAAGCCGAGGCTTCTTTTCCGCTCTGCGCTCTAGACGGGGTGGGACAGCTGACATCATGCTGATTGATAGACAGCTCTCCGCTGCCTAACTGGTGGAGCTGGTGGTAAATCAGAATCATATCAGTTGTCTTGCCCCGTTTATAGAGCAGAGCGGATGAGAATTTGCTGCTCCGTTGACGCAACATCACGGAATCCACTGAATCACTGGTCTGTGAGCACTCTCTGCTGGCGAAGAACAATGCTAGGCACAACAGTCTGGTAGGTATTAACTATTTGCCTTTTAGTGCTTAGGCACATTTTAAAAAAAAAAAAAAAAAAGTAATGGATATACACTTTAATGACCTATGATCATACCAGGCAAAAAACAACTTTGTTATATAGCCAGCATCTGCCTGTAACTGCAGCAACTAGAGCTTGCTCTGATTGCTTCAAAGTAACCATTTAAATATCGCAGTCAATCTCTAATAATGTATTTTAAATTACCCCAATTCTGGTGCGACACAATCACGGGGAACTGATGGGTTACCATTTCAGCCGGGACCTCTTTATAGCCCCCTAACTGCCATTTTAGGCCTCCTGTGAAGCTTAGCTGCAGGCTGGGCTCCATAGAAGAACTGTGATTTTGCTATAAAATCCAATACTATGGTTTTGCAATATATACAGTAGAAAAATTTATCAAGCCATCACAGGTTCAAGTACTTAAGGAGGACTTAAAAATACATTAAAAATGCAAAAAGAAAGTGTAAAAAAATAGAGAAAAAATAATAATTAAATAAAAATGTAATAATGAAACAAGGTAAAAAAAAACTATAGCACAAAAATGAAAAAAAACAATTTTTGTTGGCGATCTTACAAACTGTAATGTTCACCACATCACCATGCAGCGGCAATACACATGATACTCGCAATACTATATTGTTATACTTTAAAAGAAATCTTTTGACATAAGTCTGGGCTAAAACATGAGGTCAAAAGCAGTGGCTACCCATTAGTTATCAACCTGCACGTAATATCAATATTCACGCTACACATTAATTCCATAAAGCAAAGCCCTGATGTTTTCAAGTTATTATTCTACCCAAAACCAGAAAAATAAAATCTTACTTTTCAATGCCGCACAGTTTTGGATCCTTGAAGCCATTACATTGGTGCGACCTTTGAGGACACAGTACCATTATTTCATAATGTGGTCAAAGTATGAAAGAAGCTCTACAGATAAAAAAAAAAGCTATATAAGAAACAGTACAGGTTGCAACAATTAATTTTGCCATTACTGAGTAAATCTGTCCACAAGATCTAACCATCCCAAAAAGTAAAATTTCACTCCATTACTCCAAAGCCCACTGGGACTCACAATGGCGTCTTGTTTCTGGTAATCCGAGAATCAGCTCTTCGCTTTAATTTTAGACTTCGTGATGCTGCATTCCTGTGCAATACAATGCTAGATATTTATACTGTGGAATTTAGCATTCCTGACACAGCTTTTGACTCACTAAGTGATTTTGTGTTATTCTATTTGGAATTAAAGTGTATATGTTAGCGAATTAACCAAAACTCTTCATGACTGGACCAATCTTTGTGAGGAATCAACATTGAAATATTGAAAAGATATCAATAGCCGAGGACTTCTTCTGTAGTTCTGGACAACTATTCTAGTTTTAACACAAATCAAAATGCTATTTTTACCTCCTGTTTGTCTGATGACGACATGTAAGCAACTGGTTCAGATATGTACCCCACTCCAGCCTCATTCTGTTGATTAAAACTCAACAGCCAGCTTTATATCCTTTTTGACAATTGTGTTTCTTCAATCCCAAGCATGCCCCAGAATTATTCCATATTGTACTTATGCAAAAAGGGACACATTAGAACTCATGTATAACAAACTGGCATGCTGGCTGGACATACCCAGTTTCCCCGAAAATAAGACACTATCTTATATTTTTTTTTTTTGCCCCAAAAAAAGCGCTAGGTCTTATTTTCGGGGGAGGGTTTATTCTTGAGGAGACATGGTTCGGGGTAATTGTAATGCACAAAAAATGCAGATCCCCTGTCACGAACCGTGGTGTGGCGGCACCCCGGTCGTCCCCTAGTTCTGTTATTTTTTGTACCCGAAGGCGTTCTAGGCATTCTTCGGATGCTCATGTGGTGGCTCGGACGTTTTGGCATTCTGAACCTAAGTGCGGAAATAGCGCTACTGCACATGCGTGGGATTCCATCACCGTGTTTACCGCTATCTGCGACTGGGTACCACGTGGCGGCACCTGATTGGCCGTGGGTGACATCACCGCTGACAAGCTTCCTTCCTTTTGGCCGCGGGTGATGTCACCACTGACGCGCGGCTATCCTATTGGCCGCGGGTAGCGTCACTGCTGACGCGATGCCTTCCTATTAGCCGTGGATGACGTCACCACTGACGTGCGGCCATGTGGCCACCATCTTGTGGTCGGTACTTAGGTTATAAAAGCCCCATGAGCCCACATTGAGGTGCGGAGTCATCTTTGTGTGTGGAGCTGAGTGCACACACACTCTTAGCTTAGGGACAGGCGTCGAGGGCCAACCGAACTGATTGAGGTTCAGGGTCAGGTGTCGTGGTCTTACCAGACCGTTCTAGGGTCAGTCCTCTGGTCGAAGCTAGTGTTCCGTAATCAGTCGGCTTCAGTCGTGGAGGTACCAGCGGTTAGCTAGGTGTACCTGGAGGCAAGTCGGCCTGGGAGTTAGCGACCCTATGTGCTCACCCCTGAACTTTACCTGAGCATATTCTGAACCCATAGTTAGTGGAGTACGGTTAGTGCTCTCCTGACGTATCCCTATCCATACTCTGTATGCTATACATTGTCCTCTGTGAGGTAACAGAGGCTAGTGATACATAACTGTGAGAAGGGATTTTTTTCAGCTCATGTGTCATCCGACGCCATGCAAATCATCAGGGTGCACGGGAGCCATGCCGGTATAGCAGAGAGGGAAAAAGGTAATGTGGACCAGGCACAATTTCCATAAAAAAATCTTTGATCCTTTATTGAAAAAATCTTAAAATTCAGCCAGAGAACGCACTGTATAAGGGTTACATTATCCTGTAATATAACCCTTATACAGTGCGTTCTCTGGCTGAATTTTAAGATTTTTTCAATAAAGGATCAAAGATTTTTTTTATGGAAATTCTGCCGGGTCCACATTACCTTTTTCCCTCTCTGCTAGTGATACATAACTTGACTCTGTGCAGTAACAGAGCTTCAGGCATCACCACTATATAGCAGCTGTGTGACCGTTAACACATGTACTGCACAATTTAGTTTAAGTTCTGTGTGGTAACAGAGCTTTAGGTTCTGCCGTTGTCTACATCAGTGTGACCGTTAATACGGGTGTATTACACTTTAGTTGGTTAGTTGTTGGCTCTCAGTTTGGCTCACGGCCATCAGTTGCAGCAGGGCCGGCGTCAGCACCCGGCAAACCCGGACAAATGCCGAGGCCCTGGGCTGCCAGGGGTGCCCACTCGCGGTGGCAGGAGTGGCACACCGCTACTCAGGGGGGCCCGGAGCCCACGCTGTCACCGGCCTCCCCCCCGCCGAGGATCGCGCTTTCAATTGTATCGGCATCGCAGTTGCCGATACAATTGAAAGCAATGATGAGAAAGGGAGCAGCACGCTCCCTCTCTCATCATTCTCCCCGCTGTGTCTGGAGTGTCGGCATTCTGACAGGACTGCAGCGGATCGAGGTGACGTCATCACTGCGTGCCTGCAGTGAGGTCAGAGCGAGCGACAGCAGTGGACGCACCGAGAAGCCCGGAGCAGCGAGGGAACAAGGAAAAGTGAGTATGTACAATCACTGTGGCCAGACGACCATGGGGGCTGTATGCTACATGAAGGTGCCTAATGCTATCTGGCTCTGCACTGTGCTATATAGGGCTGTATACTACATGAAGGTGCCTAATGCTATCTGGCTCTGCACTGTGCTATATGGGGCTGTATACTACATGAAGGTGCCTAATGCTATCTATGTCTGCATTGTGCTATATACGGGCTGTGCCCTACATGAGGGTGCCTAATGCTATCTGGTCTGTACTGTGCAATATACGGGCTGCATACTACATAAAGGTGCCTAATGCTATCTGGATCTGCACTGTGTTATATAGTGGCTGTATACTACATGAAAGTGCCTAATACTATCTGGGTCTGCACTGAGCTATATGCAGGTTGTATACTACATGAAGGTGCCTAATGCTATCTAGCACTGCACTGTGCTATATAGGGGCTGTGCACTACATGAGGGTGCCTAATTCTATCTGGTCTGCACTGTGCAATATACGGGCTGTATACTACATGAAGGTGCCTAATGCTATCTGGATCTGCATTGTGTTATATAGAGGCTGTGTACTACATGAAGGTGCCTAATACTATCTGGGTCTGCACTGTGCTATATCCTTGCTGTATACTACATGAAGGTGCCTAATGCTATCTGCGTCTGCACTGTGCTATATGCAGGTTGTATACTACATGAAGGTGCCTAATGCTATCTAGCACTGTACTGTGCTATATAGGGGCTGTGCAATACATGAGGGTGCCTAATGCTATCTGGGTCTGGACTGTGCAATATACAGGCTGTATACTGCATGAAGGTGCCTAATGCTATCTTGGTCTGTACTGTGCTATATGAGGCTGTATACTACATGAAGGTACCTGATGCTATCTGGGTCTGCACTGGGTTATATAGGGGCTGTGCACTACATGAGGGTGCCTAACGTTATCTGGGTCTGTACTGTGCTATACGGGGATGTATACTACATAAAGGTGCCTAATGCTATCTGGGTCTGTACTGTGCTATATGGGGCTGCATACTACATGAAGGTACCTAATGCTATATAGGTCTGTACTGGGTAATATAGGGGCTGTGCACTACATGAGGGTGCCTAACGTTATCTGGGTCTGTACTGTGCTATATGGAGATATATACTATATGAAGGTGCCTAATGGAATCTGGCTCTGCACTGTACTATATAGGAGCTGTGCACTACATGAGGGTGCCTAATGCTCTATGAGTCTGTACTGTGCTATATAGGGGCTGTATACTACATGAAGGTGCCTAATGCTATCTGAGTCTGCACTGTGCTATATAGGGGTTGTATGCTACATGAGGGTGCCTATTGCTATATGGGTCTGCATTGTGCTATAAGAGGACTGCTTAATGTTATATGGGGGTTGCATAGTGCCATATGGGGTCTGCATAATGCCATATGGGGGCTGCATAATGCCATATGGGGGCTGCATAGTGCAATATGGGGGCTGCATAATGCTACATGGGTCTACATAATACTATATGGAGGACTATGGGGGCTTCATAACACTATATGGAGAAATATGGGGGCTGCATACTACTATAGTTGTATGTCTCCTCCACCCCGATGCTGTATACCCCCTCAGAGCTGTATGTCCCCCACCCCAGAGCTGTATACCCCCATATATGCCCCCTATTGCTGTATTGCCCTTTCCTCAGTAATATGTATGCCTCCCAGTAATGTGTATGTCCCCAGCCTCACTGGTGATGTATATACAGCAGTGCTAAGGCCACTTTACACACAGAGATAAATCTGCGGCAGATCTGTGGTTGCAGTGAAATTGTGGACAATCAGTGCCAGGTTTGTGGCTGTGTACAAATGGAACAATATGTCCATGATTTCACTGCAACCACAGATCTGCCAAAGATTTATCTCTGTGTGTAAAGTGGCCTTTAGTGTTCTCTATGTGCGGCCATGTCTGTTAGTGACAGCCACCAATCAGCTTGGCCAGGCACATGCCCAGGAGGAGCTGGATGGAGACAGCGACATTATGGGCGGCGCTGGAATATCATCACCAGCGTCATCCAAGTAACCGCCCATAATCTCATGCCCGTGCTTATCTCTCTGCCTCCACCGTTATGCGCTAGCGCTGGCCATATCATCCACGTTACCTATTACCGCGGGCACGAGATTATGGGTGGGTACTGGGATGACGCTGGTGATGACATTCCAGCGCCGCCCATAATCTTGCGCCTGCGCAATAACAACACCGGTGCTCGCAATTTGCACAATGCTCAGTCCCGCGATAGTGCCACTGGGCATGCGCGAGAATTCAGGAGCACTGCGTGACATGAGGGCAGCGCCCTCATGTATGTAAATGAACAATGGGGGACGGCGAACAGCGGCAAGAGGGGGAATAACGGACGAAAAACAGACCGCCCCAGTGGCCAGAAAACATCATTAGCATACCAAAAGGTAAGATTTTATAAACTGTTTATTTAGGTCTGAAAGGCTAGTAGTAAGGGCCAGTAGCAAGATGAACCTTTTTAGAATGCAGCCCAGGAGCAGCAGAAGGGGATTCTTTTAGCTTATTTGCAAAAATTCTGGTGACAGGTTCCCTTTAACACCACTGCATGGTGGACCTTGTCTGCTGATAGAGGTATACCTACATCTATTATTCTATCAGGCAGTACAACCGTAACATCCCCCTTCCCAGGATCATCATACTTACCAGACCCCAGGCATCTGCGTGACTCCCTGGTCCTCCTGTGATCTGTGGTGGGCGCTCCCATCAGGTATGCTGCATGCCGTCATCCTCTCCTTCTGGCCAACATTCACACATCAGATTGCATACACACACATTCACACATCAGATTGCATACACTCACACATCAGCTTGTGTGATGCCCTGGCAAAACCAGGTAGTCACATATTAGGCCCCCCGCATAACACCTTCCCTAGGTTACCTAGGTCGCCTAGGTTACATACAGCCGACCTGAAACCCTAGTCACCCCCCTCAGGGCAAGACAGGCACACCAGTGGTCGGGAACAGGCGGTTAGGAAATGCCCACCTAGGGGTCTAAACAGCCCGGGGCGGGAAAACAAGCAGAAGAAGTTTGTAGTTCAAGTTGAGAGGAGTGTGGGCTGGAGCTAGGTGTAGTTCCAGTGGAGGAGAAGTTCAAGTTGAACGGTGCCAGGGTCAGAGCCCTGGTACCTTGGCTAGGTGGCAGACGGTGGTCTCTGTCAGCAGGAGACGGGAAGACGGCTCAGCAGATCCTAGGGGGACCGGAGCAGGGTTGGAGCCCGCCGGTACCGACACCGGAGACCCGACCGGAAACCGTGCACAGAGGGGGTACTCGGACCCTGAAGCCAGGACCGGGACCAACGGCCTAGCTAATTATCCGATTGAGGGCAGGATTATAGGTCCTGTCCCAACCTCAGTCCCGAAAAGTAGACAACCACCCACAGAGAGGGATAGGGCCACCACCAGGGCATGTAGATCCCACGGGTCAGTGTAAGACGGGCACGGCTCCTCAGGCACACAACAAGCCGGGAGCAGACTCCCGTGTTCCATACCAGGAAGTCCAACACAAGCAAACACAGTGCAGAGGGAAAAGACGGCGACCACCAGCCCGGGTGGGGGACCAGGGTACAAACGGCCGCACCTTGGTTTACAAAAAGACTCATGTGATTCATTTAAGTGTGAGTAACCAATCATTCCCTGGTACGTTCGGGTGCGCAAGCCCTTGCCATCGCCATACCCTGAACAGAGACGCTGGGCCGCAGTGGAGGAGCCCGTGCCAGGAACAGCCAATTGGGTGGAAGCCCAGACCGAGCGTATCTGCCGTAGGATCCAGGCTCAGGTCAGCTTCTTGCTGAAGCGATGGATGGCCAAGATAGCGGAGCTGGCTGCAGCCGTTCAGGCCCGTGAAGTGGAGGCGACCTCGGAGGAGCGGGTAAGCGACCCACGCCCCTATGTCCCACCGGGACCAGCCCACCTGGCTGAGGGGCCCGGTCTGCCCCCCATCCGACACGCCGCCTCCCTCACTCCCCATACCTGCGGCCGATACCTCGCTCGGTCCGCTGCCACAAGCCACGGCAGCGGTACCCGTTCCATCTGCCCGTGAGGACACGCTAGCGGAACCCTCAGACCGCGAGTACATCACCGCTCTGGCACCCGAACCAGCTCCACGCCAGACTAAAGCTCGGAAGACACCCCGTCCGGCCCCGAGCCAGGCCGCAACCCTGATGACATCACCCCCGGTCCCGGAGAAAGCAGCACCCGCAACGACGGCAGCCACGGCAGTCCGCCCGGCCGCAGCGGAGGCAGCCTCCGACCGGAAGTCAGTGCCGCCAGAGACGCTGACCGCTTCCAAGTTCCAGGCCTCGGCTGAGGCGCAGCGGGGATGCACCTCTGGGGAAGAAGAGCAGGCCATGACACAGCGGAGCCCTCCATTGCCCGTGGTGCCGGCCGTACCCGGCACGGAGGGAGTCCGTCTGGGCCCAGCCCCCGCGCAGGTGGAAGCAGAACATGCAGCAAGTGCTCCATATTGGGAACGGCAGCGGCGCCAGCTAGACAAAGAAATAGCGGCCCGGGAAAAGAGAAAGGCAGAGGTACGGTCCCGGACATATACTGAAAAGGACCATCTCCGGAATGCCACCTTCCGGGTGCGGGGCCTAACATACCAAGGCCAGGTCCGGCACTTCAATGCCCAGAGAGGCTGGGGCTTCATCTACGAGCCGGGCCTGGAGGCCAAGATCTTTGTGTTCCGGAGGGATATGGCCCCTCATCTGCCTGCTGGCCACCCAGACCGAGACCTGAAGCCCGGAGAATTGGTCTCGTATACCCGGCATTGCGGAGAGAGGGGGTGGTTCTCCCTGGATGTCAAAAGATGGGTGAGCGATGGAGAAAAATTCTACCTCCGCCCCTCTCCGCCACTCTCCAGCACAGAGGATGATAAGTAGGTAGCGAATCCCCGGCTACCCCAAGTGTGAGTCCCCGTTGGGACTGTTAACTGTTTGAAGTTCCCGTTTAAAAGTTTTAAAAATGGACCATGGCCATGAACTGGCAGGCCAACCCAAAAACTGTTGGGCCTTGTAAATAGTCCCCGACCAACCTTCTCACCCTGCTGCAGTCTCTGGAGAGGCTGGTTGGAGGAAGGACCTGCGGTAGAGTCGGCTGAGGCCCATTCACCATCAAAACCAGTGACTACCCTCCGGGTCAGGGGTCCCCTGGACGTGGGGCCCTTGAAAAAGACTGCCGGGTAAGGAACTTTTTACCCGGCCCGTAAGGGCAACATCCGGACCTGTCCTGGACTTGGGCAAGGGGTGCGCACCATTGCTTAGCGGTGGCACTAGGGGGCAGGTTATTTTGGGTGGGGGTGAGGTGAAAAGAACCCGGTCCGTCCCGTCCCGGTTTTGCATGCGTAACGTTTAAGAAGAGTGCCTCCCGTAAGGGAAGAAAACCAAATGTACTACTGTTATTATACTTGTAAGATGTTTCTTTTTTTTTCTATTTCAGTTACTGTTAAATAAATGTTGGTGGTCGGACAGCCCTCGGACGGTCTGTATTAAACCAAGGGGGAATGTGAGGCCCTGGCAAAACCAGGTAGTCACACATTAGGCCCCAGATAACACCTTCCCTTACCTAGGTTACATACAGCCGACATGAAACCCTAGTCACCCCCTCAGGGCAAGACAGGCACACCAGTGGGCGGGACCAGGTGGTTAGGAAACACCCACCTAGGGGTCTAGACAGTCCGGGGCAGGAAAACAAGCAGAAGAAGTATGTAGTTCAAGTTGAGAGGAGTGTGGGCTGGAGCTAGGTGTAGAAGCAGGGTTGGAGCCCGCCGGTATCGATATCAGAGACCCGACCGGAAACCGTGCACAGAGGGCATACTCGGACCCTGAAGCCAGGACCGGGACCAACAGCCTAGCTAATTAACCGATTGGGGGCAGGATTATAAGTCCTGTCCCAACCTAAGTCCCGAAAAGTAGACAACCACCCACAGAGAGGGATAGGGTCACCGCCAGGGCCTGTAGATCCCACGGGTCAGCGTCAGACGGGCACAACTCCCCAGGCACACAACAAGCCGGGAGCAGACTCCCGTGTTTCATACCGGGAAGTCCAACACAAGCAAACACAGTGCAGAGAGAACAGACGGTGACCACCAGCCTGGGTGGGGGACCAGAGTACAACCGGCCGCGGCGGCCGGCCACCAGCACCTTGGTTTACCAAAAGACTCGTGTGATCCATTTAAGTGTGAGTAACTAATCATCCCCTGGTATGTTTGGGCGCGCGAGCCCTTGCCATCGCCATACCCTGAACAGAGACACTGGGCCCCGGGGCAACCATCCCTACCCACGGAGGGGTTGACATCCAGCTGCCACTACATCTCCTCCGGGTATCCCACAACAGCACAACAGCAGCGGTGGTGTCCTACTTCACCACACACCATGGGTGGCGTCATTAACTAAATACGGTCAAGGCTGTACAACGACAGCGCTTCCCTCTTTTTATTTGGCGTGTCCGCGTGATCCCCCCGGGTCCGGAGGATCCCTCGAGCCACACAGCGGGTCTGGATCCGAGCAGCGCTGGCTGCTGGCATGGGGGCGGCACACTTGCATACACACACACACACACACACATCAGATTGCATACACACACAAACTCATGAGATTGCACATACAATCGCATAGGCACTCACCACATCCCATGATACCACTTGCTTCCAGCCAGCAGCTGACTATCTGCTCTCTTGTCTCTATGATGCATTCCACCCGCCGGTTCTGGCTCTCCACAGCACAGCTTCACAGGTTCTTATGCTGCCCAGAAGCAATTAATATCGCTGGATGTGGTGATTTTGTGTGTGCAATCTGATGTATGATTGTGTGTGTGTGTGTGTTTTTGTGTGTGTGTGTGTGTGTGTGTGTGTGATCTCATGTGTGTGTGTGTGATCTGATGTGTGTGTGTGTGTGTGTGGGTTCCGCTGCAGATCCTTGATGTGTTCCATTGCTTCTCTCTTCTTTCTTTTGGGGGTGTCCACTGTCTATAATGAAAAATGTCCTGCAGTATTCTTTAACTTTTTTAGCTGCATGGACACTTCATTATTGAACTGTGACTAGGTGTATTATTCGGAGGTGGTATTATATTTAAGCCTCCGCAGAAAACTCCTACTCCTACGCCTTATTTTCAGGGGAGATCCTATTTTCGGGAAACACGGTAGTATTAGCTGTATGGCTCAATACAGCCCCCCTATTAAGCGATGGGGGATGCATTTTTTATATTATTTATACTCATGGTGTTAACTTGAACATTTATTTTTGAATCTATTATATCTAGGAGGAATTTTAAGTCAATTATTAGATCAAGTACCGTTATAACATCAATACAATTTTGTTCATAACATTTTGTGAAAATAGCTCATGGCACATTATTCCTACAAAATACACTCTGTTCCGACAGTGCCCATCCAAATGAGCAATTCATATCGGTGCCACAACAAAGCATAGGGGGAGAGCTCATCAATATTAGATCAATGGAGGGCTGACATTTGGCAACCACACCAATCACCTGTTATTACCTCTTGCAGCCGGATGTAAACATTGAACAAAACTGCACTACACAGCTCCATTCAATTTCTAGTGGTCACGACCAAAAACTGTCAGCTATTATTCTCTAAAAGATTGGTACTACCATAAATCATAGGCAGTATATCCACTGACTTGGCGGTTACATTTGACTGAATCCTCCCTTTTCTTACTATCAAAATTATGAAAACTCTTAAGGCCGCTTTACACGCAACGACATCGCTAACGAGATATCGCTGGGGTCACGGAATTCGTGACTCACATCCGGCCTCATTAGCGACGTCGTTCTGTGTGACACTTACGAGTGACCACTAACGATCCCAAATACTCACCAAATGGTTGATCATTCACACGTCATTCATTTTCAAAATATCGTTGCTCGTGCTGGACACAGGTTGTTCGTCGTTCCTGAGGCAGCACACATCGCTACGTGTGACACCCCGGGAACGACGAACAACAGCGTTCCTGCATCCTCCGGCAACGAGGTGGGAATGACGTGAATGCGGCTGCTCTCCGCCCCTCCGCATCTATTGGTGGCCAGCTTATTGACGTCGCTGTGACGCCGCACGAACCGCCCCCTTAAAAAAGATGTTGCTCGCCGACCACAGCGACGTCGCTAGAAAGGTAAGTATGTGTGACGCATCCTAACGATATTGTTCACCATGGGCAGCGATTTGCCCGTGACGCAGAAACGACGGAGGCGGGTGCGATTGCTGGCGACATAGCTAGCGATGTCGCAGCGTGTAAAGCAGCATTTACTGTTGCTATGATTCATTCTTGTTTTAACTAATACATCTCACTACTATAAGTAGTCTTTCCCTTATTAAACTATTGCCTTTGCAGTTAGACTCATATTTCTGTCCAACCGCTACAGAGATGCCTCCATGCTGTGCCAGAGATTGCACTGGTTGCCCCTCTGTTGCAGAATACAACATCATTTAATCACTCTTACACACAAATCTCCCTATAATGCTTCCCCACTAGTGATGGGGGAACTCGCAGACAACTGGGAACCTCCAGCTGTGACCTCTAATAACTGTCACCACTGATATCGCAAATCATTCATTCTTTGCCTGAACCTCACAGTGTGCGGTCATGTTCTATAACCGCTTTGTGTGTATTCAGTGTTTATGTTTATTTACTTTTAATTACAGAATAGTAACGGGGGAGACTCATAGACCCTCCACATTAGTAGGGCTTAGTGGCAGATGTGGGCTGTTATTAACCCCTTATTACCCCAATTGCCATTGCACCAGGGCAATCAGGAAGAGGTGGGTAAAGTGCTAGGATTGTCACACCTAATGAATGTGACAATCCTGGGCAGCTGCAGGCTGGGTTTCCCCAGCCTAAGAATACCAGCCCCCAGGGCTTTATCATGGCTGGGTATTAAAAGTAGGGCGACCACACACTGTTTTTTTTAAATTATTTATTTAAATAATTTGAAAAAAAATTCACATGTGGTTCCTCTTATTTTGATACACAGCCAAGATATGCGCACAGCTGGGGGCTGCAGCTCTTAGCTGTATGCTTATCTGTGCTGGGTATCATAAAATGGGGGGGACCCTACGCCAAATATTTTATTTATTTATTTTTACTGTACGATATAGACCCGCAGACAGGTCCTGTGATTGGTTTCAGGCAGACGCTGTCACACAAGCTGCGGGCACGTCTGACTGCAACCAGTCACAGACGCCAGTAGGTGGGGAAAGGAGTGCATATGCATGAGCCTAATGTGTGGCCCCAGAAGTGAATGGGCAGCTGCAGGAGGAGTCATAGCCGCGCAGGAGCCTCGGTAAGTATGAAGTGCTTTCTCCATTCTTATTTTCTTTATTTTTCTTTTTTTTTTGTTTTATTTCCCCACTTGCTGGATTAATATCAACACCTGGGTCCGGTACTCGGGTAAGTTTGAAACCGCGCAGATCCGGACTTTTACTGTCCTCAAGAGAATATATGGGGAGGGCACTACAGAGATAGATATAGGGGATCTAAGCCCCAAAGCTCATTCCAAAACACAGGAATATGAGAAAAGAAACAAGCGAAGGTGCAAGAATGTGGGATCACTCAACTGATTAAAAACTGAATTATATTATTTCATGAAAAAGACAAAGGGTACTAACATACAAGAAAAACACTTAAAAACATAAGGCTGAAAAAAGTCCAGAAGCATCACTAGCATGTGTAAATAATACTGCACCAAGAAATCAACCCCTATCTTAAATACATAAATAATGCCCACTGAAGGCTATGTGCTATACCAACAGGGGAAAAATACCATTTAACATAGTTAGCGTATAAACTTACATAAACACATGGTTTATGAAGAAGTGCACATATAGTTGTTTAGAGAAAAATTAATTTTTTAATCAATTGGGTGATCCCACATTCTTGCACATTCGCTTGTCTATTTTCTCATATTCCTGGACTTTTAGGCCTAAAACACACGGCATGAAAATCGGTGCAAGTGGAATGCGATAAAACATCTCATTCTACTCGGACCAATATTACCCTATGTGCCATCACCCATGAGCGATTATTTTCTCAGCCCTAATCGGACCGAGAAAACAATCGCTGCATGCTGCGACTGTAATGCGTTCCTTTTTTCTCTCGCACCAATTCAAATCTATGGGGAGAGAGAAAAATCGCACTGCACTCACGGTACACCGGTGTACCGCGAGTGCAGGGCGAGAATGGCAATAGCCGGCTATGGAGAAGAGAAGGAGATAAATCCCTCCCTCTCCTCCGCAAGGCCGGCCCTTCCCTCCTCAGTACCGACCCGCCCCTCGCAGCTGTGATCCGATCGAATGATCGGACCTCAGTCGTAGTGACACTCACATGACACTCGGCTCC
Organism: Anomaloglossus baeobatrachus; assembly: GCF_048569485.1. Classification (NCBI taxonomy): domain Eukaryota; kingdom Metazoa; phylum Chordata; class Amphibia; order Anura; family Aromobatidae; genus Anomaloglossus; species Anomaloglossus baeobatrachus. The sequence continues at coordinate 672,656,248 of NC_134354.1, forward strand.
TGCTGTGCTGCCATTGTGAGCTGAGTGTCATGCGAGGATTGCACTAGTGCCCCATGTGGCCCCGGCCTTACAGTCTTGGTCCGCCCAACACTATTCAGCATGCTACATCGCCTCCCCTATGATGTCTGATATTTGTTATCTTGGATTATAGTGCTATGGTATATGTTGGCATTAAAAAAATCCAATTAATTATTATTATTATTATTATTATTATTATTAATAATAATAATAATAATAATAGTATGTTAAGAATTTTCTGAAATTAATAAAACAAATAAAATATGTTGCTTATATTTTAGAACTGACAAGGAAATAAGGAATGAAGCATAAGCTTATGTGACCATTCTCAGTGGTCTAATGCTAGATTCACACATTTTTTTCTCAGGTGTCATCCTAGTTTCATACTAGCTGCATATGTTTTTTCTCATCCTTTTTTTTTTTTTTCACTAAATCAGGTAGTGTCTGAACTTTTTTAATCTACTGGCTTTTAAAAATTTATCAATTAAAAATGGGTGAAACAAAAAAGGGAATCTGAAGGTATACAAAGTATGCCTTTCTAATTTCTTCTTTGTCTTATGGCTCTCCATAGACTTTAAAAGGGGTTGTTAAGGCTTTTCACAAAGTCTGCAGTCACTCTATGTGACTGCAGATTTCTGAATCCTCACATCAAAATTCTCTGATGCCGGCGGTGAGACGGTGCGGTCACGTGACTACAAGTAGGTGATATGCATATTTCCAGCTACATTCCAACAAGGTGTGCATGGCCTCGCTCCATACAAGTGAATGGAGTGCGGCCGCGCATGTCTAGTCTGAATGTGTCAGGGAGTATGTATATAGCAGAATTGCGGTCACATGACCGCTCATTCTCTTCGCCAGCACCAGAATATTCTCACAGAGTGACTGTAGATTTTTGTGAAAAGCCTGGACAACCCCTTTAATATAATCAGTATCAACTGAAAAAATTCCGAGATATGTGCTATAGATAATATAAGTCAAAAAGGCAGTGAGCCAATGGGGACTCAAACAATCATGTATCTGATAGAAAAAACGAGTTCAAAATCCATCATGATAGGAAAACATAAAGCTTCATTGAATCCTAAAAACTTCTAAAAAGTGATATGCAGACTGTGAGCCCTCGCGGGCAGGGTCCTCTATCCTCCAGTACCTGTCTGTTGTACTGTTAATGATTGTTGTACTAGTTTTTATGTATACCCTTTTTCACTTGTAAAAGCGCCATGGAATAAATGGCGCTATAATAATAAATAATAATAATATAACCATACATATGGAGGTACAGGTGTGGTACAAAAAGATGAAACACGTTGCATGGATAAAAAATACAATCATGGGAAAAATGAAGCCGGTAGCAAAAAATAAGCTAATCATTACATATTAAATATAATACCAATGTTGCTAGCAATCGAATTGATCCTAACGGCCAAAAAAGCTAAAAAACATCTACTATGTCTTAAGGATGAAGTAAAAGCAAGGAAACGGTAATACAAAGTATCAAAACGTTTTTTCTTGCTTACCCATAATGTTCCCTGTACTGGTCAGTGAGTCACCGACCCCAACGCGCATTTCACATAGGGCTTCCTCAGCCTGGTCTGAGTAGTAAAATCTACGAGGAACAGGACTCGCTGAATGATCTTCAAAACTGATGTGTGTATGGCTCAATGGGTCCATGTGCTGTCCAAAAAAAAATGGACAGTATTAAGACAAGACATGTAAATGTGAATGTAGCCTTACTTGAAACCCTTGGGCCTTTTATGAAACAATCTCCATCTAGGCTGTCAAATCTAATGACTCTTTAATAGTGTTGGCCTTATCATTTGGAACCTCTGTATATCCTATAGTTACACTCCATGGGCATCCTAAGTAAGAACAGCAACAACAACAAAAAATTGAACAATACACAATGATGATTATTATATTAGTGAAAAGTATAAGGAACTTAACCAATAATATTATCTTAAGGACATAAGACCCCTGGACTGTACTTTGCTCGGAAACTAAAAAGCCGACACTCTAGTTAATTGGCAATTGCCATGTGGTGTATTTATGGTGGATTTTGTGCACATAATCAAGACAATTGAAAAAAGGAATCAATACTATTGACTATTGCATCACGTAAAGCTTGCATTGATTACTAAGCATGCAAATAAAGTTCTGAAATATTTGATTTATTTAAAAAGGAAAATGACCGTACAGATAAAAACAGCTATTTATAAGGCCATATTTTATATACTTCCATACAGCGCAATGCGAAGATTTGCTAGAGAAAATGCATAAAACAGGTTTATAGTCAGTAAATACATGGATGCGTGTAGCATAGTTGATACACCGCATATGAAGAATGCTATACAATAGCAAGTATCAACTTACAATATGTACATATATGAGCAATAAATCTCACCTATGGGATATTGTTAAAATTTAGCCTTTAATACATTTCATTAAAAGGTTTGACCCGGTTATGCTTAGTGCCTAATGACGATTTCCTGAAACCAGGAACTAATATCAACAAACCAAAAACAAACATGTCTCAGTATATTTAGTTTTTGACAAAAAGTGCGGCACAAAAAGGTTTCAAACCGGTTCTTTGACATTATTGCAACTCATCAGGAGACACAAAGAATTTACCAAAAATGTAAAAAAAAACTTGACATGTCATAGTAACATGTATAGATATCTCGCTCGCTCTCTATGGTAAGCAGACCCAAATAGAACGAAACAACATAGTGATCAGCTAAAAGCTTCTACCTCTTCTACCTTCTACTCAGACTCCCACCAATGTGATAAAGTTAATAACATTGACTATCATTTTATGTTGTCATCTCTCCATTTATGTTGGAGAGTATTACATATCCAAGTGAAGTTGATGTTCTAAAAGCAGGAAATATGTAAATCTTAAAGAGGACCAACCACCAGGATTTTCCTATATAACCTAAAGCCAGTGCTATACTGGCACTATCAGGCTGATTTTATACATACCTTTAGTTGTGAGATCGGATGTATACTTTCTGAAATACAGGCAAGTAAAGTTTGTGAAATGCACTGTTATTTGATTGATAGCAGCTACAGAATATATACCTATATATGTGTGTTGCGTTTTGCTAGTTATACCTGCCACTGTTTGCCTGCCTGTCCTTCCTCCCCCTGTCCTTCCTTCCCCATGTCCTTCCTCCCTCCCTCCTCCCCCTGTAATAATAGAGACAGGGGGAGGAAGGACAGGCAGCAGACAGGGGCAGGAATAATTAGCAAAACCTGACCTACTTATTATATATTCTGTAGCTGCTATCAATCAAATAACAGTGCATTTCACAAATTTTACTTGCCTATGTTTCAGAAAGTATATATCCGATCTCACAACTAAAGTTATGTATAGAATCAGCATCATAGCGTCAGTATAGCACTGGCTTTAGTGTATATATCAAAATCGTGGTGGTTGTTCCTCTAAGCATCTTATCAACTTAGATAAAGACCAATTTAAACTGAAAAGATGATTGGGGCAGCGTCTCTCTAAAACTGCAGGTCTTGTGGTGGGTTCCTACCTGAACATTGCTAAAGGCAAAGTACACCCCTTCATGGCAAGATTACCTCCTAGTAGCAGTGACCTCTTTCAGCGGCAATGCACCCTGCCATACTGCAAACACTCTTGTGGAAAAGTCTGAGGAACATGATTATGAATTTAACATGTGGACATGGCCTCCAAATTTCCCATTCTCATAGCATGTGCTGAAAAAATAAGTTCAGTGTATGGAGGCCCATCTCAAAACTTGCAAGACTAAGGACCAAGGAAACATTTGGAGGAATTGAAGCGTCCATGCCTGTCCAGGTCACAGCTGATTTGGTGGCACAGTGCACAATTATAGACAGGTGGTTTTAATGATAAGATTTGCGTTTTTGAGTTACGTTTCTCTTTCATGCTCTATTCTATCTTGAGTGCCAATCTTTTACATAACTGATCTAAAAAGAAACAAATTTCATTAAGTATAATGGGGTCTATCTGGATTCTGTTATGATGATTATGATTTCACTTAAACAAGTAGCGAGAGGAGGACTGCAAAATGCTGCAACCCGTGCTGTTTTAGGACTTAAAATGAACCTGTCAGGTCCAATATGCACCCAGACCCACAAGAAGTTCTGGGTGTATATTGCTAATCACTGCCTAACCGTCCCTGTATACAATAGATAAAGAGATCTTTATAAACATCCTTTATGATATGCTAATGAGCACAGGGACTAGTCTCAAGGTCGTTAGTTCCTGCGCTCATTCCGCCCTCCTAGCATGTAAGCACATACACAGGTGCGTGCTAATGTGACGCCCTGGGCAAGCCAGGGGTCACAGGTCATCACACTACCACACCCTACATCCCAGTTAGGAACACCAAAGCTACTAAAATCCTTGTTGCCTTCCTCCAGGGGCTGATGTTCACACCAGGGGGTGGGCCAGGCGGTTGGCTCCGCCTACCGAGGAGTACACAGCACTGGAGGCGGGAGGAACCAGGCAGAACAGTGAGGGAAGTGAAAGTAGAAGGAAGTGGTAGAGGAGCTAAGTGAAAGTGAAGTAGTAGTGGAGAAAAGAAGAAAAGAGTAAAAGTGAGTGTAGAAAGACCTGAAGTTGGTCCGGCTAAGTGCAGGACAGTGTCAGCAAGGTCAGCAACAGCGGTGATCGTCTGGAGGGGGACTGCTCGGAGGTTGCTGGAAGGACCGCGGACGGGTAGTGGCCCGGCGGTCTGGAGCAGTATACGAAGGACAGTCAGCACCAGGGCAGGGGCCTCTCGGACCCCGGCAAGGCTAGGAGTCGCCATAATTTGCCAAATCCGTCAGTGAAGGGGACGTCGATCCCCCAACAACCAAGTCCCGACTGAAGGCAAAAGTCCAACCATTAAGGAGGAACACCGCCACCGCCAGGGCACCAGTTCCTCGGGGCCAGCGTCTGCGGGCAAAGCAGGGCTCCTCCGGCCCATATCCAAGCCGGGGAGCAGGTTACCGGTGGGAACCCATCGCTACCAACACAGAAACACTAGGTGCAGGTCAAAGGGACATCACCGTTACCTACTGGGAGAGCAAGTGTAGCCGTCCGTGGGAACCGTCTTTCCAGCCGTGTGGTTTACCGAAAAACTGTGTCAACGTCTCAGGCTGAGTGAGTACCACAGTGCCGCAAGGCACCGCGCTGCCCCCGCGTCCCTGCGCCCACCAAGCCCTGCATCTCCCATCTCATCACTGGGCCCCGGGATCACCAACCCCTACCCACGGAGGGGCAACACAACAACTGGCTGCTCCATACCACCCTTCCCGGGATCCCCATACAGAGTAGCGGTGGTGCCAATAAATCACCACAACCGTGGGTGGCGTCATGGACAATAAACAATCCCCACACCCAACAACCCCCTTTCACTCACGGGCGAGGAGCGCCGCTAGAGTCCCCGGGATCCGGCCCATCGCTCGAGCCACCGAGCAGCAGCAGGCCGCAGCGGCCGCGGCAGCCGGACCCGAGCAGCAGTGGGAGAGCGCGGCGTCCCCTCCTCCGCCCGCGACACTAACATGCTTTTAATGCAGTATCAACAGCGGTGACTCGCGTATCTGTATCCACTGTCACCGCTGCTTTAAATTCCCAGAACGTCCAGTCATGTGTAATATGAAGCTGGATGTACGCGTCCCGGCTTCAGAGAGGTCTAGTGCGCATGTGTGGCACCCCTGACCTGGTCAGGCCCCACTGAGTACTACACCCATGCTGGGGCAGTACTTCCAGGTAATCCTAAAGGCTGGAATAGAGTGTGTATGCACAGACACATAGCAACCAGGTCTCCCACACCTTCAGAGGGGACCCTTGGGTAGACTCAAGAGGGGGCTTGCCTCCACATCTCATCAAGGGGTGTAGTGGAGGGGCTGGGAGCTAAAGTGCAGAGCCTGTCAGGAAAGAGGAGAGCCAGTCTGGTAGTGCAGCGTGGCGGTTGCTAGGAGACGGAGACGCCCGCTCACACTAGTCAGACCCTGCGCGCGTGTAGTAGCCGTTAGCGGGGGAGAACGGATTCCAGTCAGTCAGAAAAACAGAGAGAGTCGGTCGAGTACGGGGACCCTGGTGACTAGGCACGCACGGGGAACAGGTCCCTAAAGTAGACATCCATTTATTGATCTGCTAAACCTGCCGGTGTGGGGAACTACAAGTCCCTCACCAACCATCTAGAGTCCAAGCCTCAGCAGCAACGAGGGAGCCCATAAGGGGATTGAGCCTGGAGCCATCTCACTTGGTCCACGCTGCCGGCAAACGGGCCACACAAGGGAGAAAAGGCAGTAGCGACTCCCTGGATGAACCCCACGGTACTTCAAGTCAGGGTTATCCGAACAAAGAAGTGCAAGGAAGGCGAGTTAATGGTTACCCTTAGACCGCATAAATCATGAAAAAACCCCTTAGACCAGCCTGAAGGAGCTCCTGGTTTCAAACTGGTTAATCTCAGCATCGCCCGGGTACCTCACAAAAACAACTAAAGTGAGTAAAGATCCATTGAAAGACATTTTGGACTCTGACTGGAATATTCCTGGTCCCACTACCCTACACACTCGAGCCCCTGGGGCCAGCCTCACTGACGGGAGGCCTCACCATCCGACTGCAGACTCCATCAGCCCCAGACGCTCGTTAAATTTACAGTAGCTGTCACCCAAATCCCTGACCGCAAACCGTGAGTGGCACCACAACACATATTGTACTAAAATCGACTTACCTGTTGCCTTGCTAAATACTAAAGAAGACCCTGTGGCGTCCCTGAAGATGGATCGATGTCCCTGGGGCGACGACCGGGCTTCACACATGACCAGAAGTGCAGAGATTTCTTGTACAACATATTTTTATAAGATTTTTTTCCAACACAGAAATTACAGATTAATACTTCCATTTTATGGGAGGAGGGAATAAGGGTAAATTGGGTAACATCTTTATTGGATGAGTAAGAAGGGATCGGGGGAAGTATTCCTTACAATGAAAGATAAGAAAACTTTATGATTTATAAATATAGTACTAAAGAACACAGTAAATCATTGATGTACATCTTACTAAATGAGATCAATATGTATCATCTGTGCTCGCATTCACAACCAAAAGATACAGAGTTAATACTAAGTGTAAAGTAACATAGGGCATAAATAGGGGTGGTTATAGGGGAACTGGGGAAGTTCATGGAAGAAACCGGGTAGAACAGGTGACAATTTATCCTATATTAATTTTTACTCAATGCCAAAAAGATTTCTGATCAGTGGTGACAGCAGGCAGAGTTATGCGTGTCACCGCTGATGATGCTGCATTGACTAGCATGTTAGCACACCCCTGTGGGCTAAGACGGCAGAATGAGCTCAGGAACTAACGCCCTTGTGACTAGTCCCTGACCTCATTAGCATATCATAAAAGATCTTTAGATATACTTTTTCTAAAGATCTCTTTATCTATGCTACTAAATACAGAGACAGTTAGGCAGGGATTAGCAATATGCACCTGTAGCTCCCCTGAACCCATCAGGGCACTACAAGGTATAGCATCCTGACACAGAAGCAGGGCCTACCCCCAAAGACCTGGAAGACCAGTGCCGGTACCACCAAAACACATAATTAACCCCAATTCCCTCTCCCAATCATGGGTGGCTGACTAGTCCAGGACCCAAAGGATGGCCACCCAGGAGTGGAGCCAGTTCAGTCCACTAGCCGATGACCAGGTGGGAGGGGACAGACAGAAAGACAGAGGTGTCCGATAGTGACAGTTGAAGGGGATGGACGTATCTCCAGATGGGGTTGTGTAGCGTGACCTAGGTGGCGTAGGAGAGTGGTTGCCAGTTAGGGTACAGCCAGGTACCCCTGGAACCAGAGCACCGACGGGGCACAGGGCCCTAGGTCTGATGAACGCTTCAGGCTACCTGCCAAATACCTGCACAGTGAAGGGACCTCCAAGGACCTCACTGACTTAAGAATCCGGGGGCACCAGCAGTAAAGATAGAGCCAGGGACCGGAACAGAACACCGACCCTACAGGGTTCACACTGGCCGCCGTACGGACGAGAGACTGCCGACAGACAGTAGGGGACCCACAGACGCTCCAAGCTATGGGGTTCCACCAACCAGTGAGAGGTGCTGGGGAAAGAGGCCACCAGGTTACCACACCGGCACTGGAACAAAAGGGACCAAGGGTCGGAACCAGCCGTCCTCAGCGCAGCAGCCTCAACAACTTAGTGAGTAAAACAACAGTTGCACTACATGCCCATCGTGTGGTCTCCTTTCTTTTTGCACCGGATCCCACCATCCACTCTCTGGGGCCCAGCCCTACTTGCGGAGGGCCTAACATTCGGGCTGCCATCACCATCAGCCCCAGCGGTAAAAGACTGTGCAGCGGCGGTTCCATCACCATAACCGCAACTCGCAAGTGGCGTCACGATATAAGCTCTTTAATCTCCCCTGTATATATCCACATTTAAAAAGCGACCCCCCCAGGGTCACAGAACTGGGCATCGGCCGTTACACAACCGTGACACATCATCCCCGTACATATACGGCCCAGGACAGAGTACCCCATAGCCCTGAGGCACACCCAGAACTGCTCGTGGCTCTATGTGCATATTGCACCTGACAAGTTCCCTTTAATACTTTCATGGAGTAGATACCTAGCCTTAGAGGCACCAAGCAGAACAGTCTTGCTTATACAAGAACATATTACAGTGACACAATACTGGGACAATTATACATGAAATTAAATGTTAACAAGAACCTCCCCTCTATCAGTCTTTGCCCTTATTACTTAAGAAAACAATGTGCCACTGCAAACAGATTATTATTCTACTACCATTTAGTGGGTTTGCACAAGTTGAGTATTTTGCAGCAGATTTTTTTGCTTAAAAAACAGAGAATCGACAGAAAAAATTCTGTGTAAAATACACAGGTTTTGATGTATTTTTTTTTTCACTTTAATTATAATGGGCGAGAAATAGTGCAAACACCCTGAAAGAGTTGACATACTGCAGATTTGAAATTAGAAATCTCATTCCCTCTGCTTATACAGTAGTTGTAAAGTGAAGGGTTTATACCCTTTAAAAATGCCTCAAATACAAAAAATAGCAAAAAAAAGTTCATAACAGTCCCAAATTAGGGTGGGATCACATGAGCGTAATTAAAATCGGTCCAATTTTCATGCAGAAATCTGGGGGGGGAAAAATCTCACTTGTCATCCTTGTGCAGTCAGTATACAATCAATTTCTTTTAATAATAATTTGCATTACCATTTACAGTTTCCTATGTTACAGAATTGCAATGTATCTGTAAAAGAAGATTCCATGCTATGACATCCGATTTTTTTTTTCTCACACCCATAAATTTGAATGAGTGAGTCTCATCCTATTTTGCAGGAAAATCGTGCACACAGATTCTGTCAGTGCAAAAATGTGGTCATTCAATACATTTGGACAGAGTGCCGCCCAATTTTTCAAGGACAGCACTCAAACCAAATTTATGGTTGTGCGAACCTGCCTTTGTGCGTTATGGAGCAAACTTTCTAAGGGCTCATGCGCACGTAACTGCTGAATATTCTGCAGCGATTTGACACGCATGTGCGCGTCAAATCGCTGCAGAAACACTGCATAATGGATGCAGTTTTTCTGTACAAAAAAGCCGATTTCATGCGCTATGGCTGCTGCCCCCACCATAGACAGAGGGGAGCTGCATCCAGAAATAATTGACATGCTCATTTTATGAACGCACGGATTTGGGTCAAAATTTTAGCACCCAAATCGCTGCGTTCATAAAAGCATCGTGCGCACGTATCATGCACAATCTTCATAGATTGTGCAAGGGACACAGGACGCATGCAATTACGCAACGTGTGCATGAGCCCTTAAGGAAAACAAAACAGTGGCTCTGCACCATTGAAAAAGCACTTCAACCCCCTTAAGGTATGGACGATGAGAAGGAAACACAGGTGTGAGATCTTAGTTAAATCGCTCCTAGGTGTTGCTCACTACAAGACATATGCCAAACACAGTGTAGCTTATGAAAAAGAGGAAAAAACGTAGTAGTGGCACTCACCATTGCGTAAAAACTTGGATTTATTGTGTAAACATTAAAATACAGTAGGTTGTATTCAAGGATGCCGTCCAAACAGATGACGGCCGTTTCACACCCCAATGGAGTTTCTACAGGTCCTGACTTGACGCAATGGTGACTGCCACTACTATGTTTTTCCCTCTTTTTCATAAACTATACTGGATCAGACTTTCTAGCAAAGTTCCACAACACCCCATGACCCCACTTTACACTATTATTGCAAAATCTGTTGCTTTTAAAGCACCACTCCAGCAGGGCAGAAGGGGGGGTTCTTAGAGCTGGAGTAGAATTTTAAGGCCTAAGCCACACGGCATGGAAATCAGTGCGAGTGGAGTGCGATAAAAAAAAAATCGCATTCCATTCGGACCAATATTAGCCTGTGTGTCAGCGCACATGAGCGATTATTTTCTCAGCCCTAATCGGACCGAGAAAACAATCGCAGCATGGTGTGGGTGCAATGCGATCCTGTTTTCTCTCACACCCATTCAAGTCTATGGGGCGAGAGAAAAATCGCACAGCACTCGCGGTACACCGGTGTACCGCGAGTGCAGGGCGAGAATGGCAATAGCCGGCCACGGAGGAGGGGGAAGAAGAAGAAGAAGAAGAAAACTAAATCCTTTATGTAAACCACACAGATAAACTGTAGTCATAATCTAACCTTACACAAATCTTGTAGCTAGTTACATTTTTCAGATCATGACTACAAACAGAATATAAAATATTATAGTTGCAAATTATCAGTCTCAGTACAATTCCATTTAAATTCTGTGTTAAAAATGGAAAATGCAATTTACAAATATATAAAACATTTTCACTTTATGTAGCAGTCTTCAGTTTTATGTTCTATTAAAGAAATATCCATGGCGGTTACAGCAATTTCATTAATGCTTATTTTACATAAATTGGTAAGTTTACATTAATGTACAAAATATTTATTTCTCCCGTGCAATAAGAGCCCTAGAAATATACAAAAAGGCAGAAATTGTAAGTTTCCCTCACGTCCAACCTTCTGTGTGCATTTATGTTCTTTTTTATGTTTTCTTTATTGCATCTTGAAAAAAAAACCCTTAAACCTCTAGTCCTGGGGGTGAGCAGAAGGAGCATTAATGTAATTGTCTCTGGAGACTGATAGAAGAGAATATGTAATAAACGTAGAGCGGAGCCTGGATGAAAGAAAGAGCCCGTGAACATACAGTCCGAGCAACAAACCCCATAAATTGTCTCTGTTTCTGTGCACACCCTGGAATAACCATCATATTTTACCAGCTTCAAGTAATAGAAAATCATTCAGACATCTGCACAGTTCAGGGGAGCCAAATCTTCTCCAAGAGGGTTATTCAGATGGACTATTTTACTAGATAAGGAAGAGAAAAGGCTGCACTGCTAAATCCTTGACCTGCAATTTAGGAGGTCATATAGAGTTCAATGAGCTTCTCCAAGCTGATTTACCCAATTAAAAATATAGATATATATTAAAATAACCACAAAGATGTACGCTATACATAAATCTGTGAAAACGCATTTATGTTATGTATGTAAATAAAGAAAAGGAAGTAATTTCTTAAAGGGAACCTGTCATCAGAAATTTTGCTTTAAACCTAAAAGTTTCCCCCTCTGCAGCTCCTGGGCTGCATTCTAGCAAGGTTCCTGTACTTTTTGTGGCCCCTTTTAAACCAAATTAAATACTTTATAAACTTGTATCTTTTGCTATGTAAATTTTGTAAATCGTCCATGGGGGCGGGCTCTCTGCTGACCGTTGCTGTTCCTCCAGCAGATTTACGCCGCCCCCCAACGCTGAATTTCATATCTCAGGGCGCCGCCCCTGGGCGCCCGTGGTCCCGCGCATGCGCTGTGCGACTGTAGCGGGACTGTGCACTGTGTGCACGTGTGACCGCTGGTGACGTTTTGCGCAGGCACGAGGTTATGGGCGGCGCTGTGAGTGTCATCAGCAAGTGCCGCCCATAACCTCGTGACCGCACTTTCCCCTCTTCTCCAGCGTTCTGCGCAAGCGCTTGCTGGCCAGATGACCCGACGTTACCTCTTTCCCATCTTGCCCTGCTGCAGGGTAAGATGGGAAGGAGGTGATGTCAGGTCATTTGGCCAGCGAGCGCTTGCGCAGAACGCTGGAGGCAGTGGGGGAAAGCGCGTCCACGAGATTATGGGCGGACACTTGCGATGCAATTGTCGCGGGCGGGGAGGAGGGTGTCAGCACACCGCGCTCACCCCTTCTGCTCGGGTCCGGCAGTTGCTCCTGGTGGCTCGAGCTGCGGGCCGGATCCCAGGGTGTCTCGAGCGACACTCCTCGCCCGTGAGTGAAAAGGGGGTGTTTGTTGGGATTATAGTTCGTGACGCCACCCACGGTTGTGGTGATTGCACCACCGCTGCTCGGTGTGGGGGTCCCGGGGATGGTAATGGGAGCAGCCAGGTGTTGTGTTGCCCCTCCGTGGGTAGGGGTTGGTGATCCCGGGGCCCGGTGAAGAGATGTGAAGTGTAGGGCCTGGAGGGCGCAGGGACGCGGGGGCAGCGCTGTGCCTTGCGGCACTGTGGTACTCACTCAGCCTGAGACACGGACACAGTTTGTACGGTAAACCAACGGCTGGTAGGACGGTCCCACAGACGGTTGCACCTGCACTCCCGGTAGGTGACGGTGACGTCTCTCTTCCTTGCACCTGTTTGACTGATGGTAGCGGTGGATTCCCTCCGGTTACCCGCTCCCCGACTGCAATCTGGGCCGGAGGAGCTCTACACTTTGCCCGCAGGCGCTGGCCCTGGGGAAACTGGTGCCTTGGCGGTGGCGGTGTCTCCCCGGTAATGGTCGGGCTGTTGCCGTCAATCGGGACTTTGTTGCTGGGGGATCTGCGTCCCCGTCGCTGACGGATTCGGCAAATTGGGCGACTCCTAGCCTTGCCGGGGTCCGAGAGGCCCCTGCCCTGGTGCTGACTGTCCTTCGGAACACTGCTCCAGACCACCGGGCACACAGCCAACGGGGTCCTTCCAGGAACTTCCGAACTGTCCCACTCCGGACAGTCACCGCCGTCGCTGACCTTGCTGTTCTAGCCCTACACACAGCTGGGCTCTCAGGCTCTGTCACCACTTCTTGCTTTCCTCCTTTTTCACTTTCCTTTCCTTCGCTTTCACTTCTTGTTGTTTACTCTAGCCCTTCACTGGACTTCACTCTTGCCCTGCCCGGGGCTATCTCTGCTCTTCACTCAAGCTCCTCCTGAGCTAATCTGCTCCTCACTCCTTCATGTCCCTGAGCTTTCTGCCTGATAACTTCCTGCCTCCAGAGTTGTGAGCTCCTTGGTGGGCGGAGCCAACCGCCTGGCCTACCCCCTGGTGTGCATCATCAACCTCTGGAGGGAGGCAACAAGGATTTCTGGTTAGCAGGTGTGCCTACCTGGAGTGTGGGGTGTAGTGGTGTTGTTATCTGTGTCCCCTGGCTTGCCCAGGGCGACACATTCCCCCTTAGCAAAATGCAGACCGTCCGCGGGCTGCCGTCCTACACCGGTTTTATTTTTCTGTAAAAGGGGGTAACAAGGGTTAATCAAACATAAATAACATTTTTAATCATAAACTCTTCCCAAGACGGGAGGCACATTTTACTTTTAACGTTTCAACGGTATACGGTCACGGTTTCCGCTCTCTCCCACCCAAGTAACCTGGCCCTGATGCTGCCCCTAAAACCCAGGCAGCACCCCTTGACCCACAGTCCAGCACACGGTACCCGAGCGGGATCTGTCCTTCCCTCCAGAGGGTAGCCACCGGTTCCTTTGGTGGCTGGGCCCTGGCCTGCTCTGCTCAGGGCCCTCCCTCCAACCTGCCTCTCCGGAGGCGGCATTGCGGAAACGGTAACGGTACCCAACATATTTACAAGCCACTAACGTTTGTGGTTGCCCTGCAGAGTTCACGGGCTTGTCCATGGCTAGTTCCCATGCATTTTTAAACTTTTAACGGTCCCCACGGGGACAACGGTGCCGGCTCCAGCCGGTGGCAAATCACTGCAGCAAATCAGGTAACAAACTCGGGTAATCATCTTTCATTTTTCATTGCAGAACTTTCAAACTTTTTCAAACAGCAAGCAGGTGGTCCCAACGGGGACTGCTGCAGCGGGCATCCGCTGTCTTTTGCGGCTCAACAGTCCATTCTCACTCGTGGGGCTCTAGTGCCACCTTCACATGGTGCACCGCTCTGGACCCCAATGGTAGCTCGCTGCAGGCGATCTTCTTCCATATACATGCGGGCATGCACATCCGCTCTACACCCCTCTCGGGCATCGATCTTCCTGCGCAGCTGCTGTTGCCGCCGCTCCCAGCCGGGAGCACTTTCTGTTTGCTCCGGTTCAGCGTGTGCGGGGGACGGACCCAGCCAGAGTCCCTCCGTGTCGGCTACGACCGGCACCTTCAGTAACGAGGGACCCCGCTGTGACATGGCCTCCTCTGCCTCCTGGCAGCTGCATCCCCGCCGTGCCTCCGGTGCATCTTTGCTGACGGCCTCAGCCTTCGGCTTCCCCCAGGGGAGTGTATCAGAATGGTCACGAGCTTCTGCTGCAGGTCGGTCCGCCGGGGCGGATTGGCAGGGTACCGCTACCGGTGGTGGTGGTAGCGGGCCTAGTGGCGGGGCAGCAGCAGCAAACACGGGTGGCGGGGGAGGTAGCAGGGCGAGCGGGTATGGACCGGGTCCCTCAGCCGCGATGACCGACCCACTAGGGGCACAGGGGCGTGGGTCACTTACCCTCCCTTCCAAGACTCCCTCCACCTCGCGTCTCCGTATGGCCGCCACCACTTCCACCATGTCGGCCTCCCACTCCTCCAGGAGGAGCTGCATGCGGACCTGCAGACGGCTGCTTAGCTGGACGGTCCGGACTTCCACCCGCGCCGCGATGCAAGGCGCGGGGACCACGGTGTTGTTGGTCGGACTCAGCATCCTTAGCAGCGGCTTCTTCCAGGAACCAGTAAATGGCCGCAGAGTCCTGGCGTCCCTGCTTCTGTAGCCGCGGCTACATGCGTCCAGCCGCCATCGCGTCCCCCTTAGCTCTTTCCGGCCCCTCCTCTCTCGGGGCGGGGTTTTGGCCTTCGCGCCTCTACTGCTCGAGAAGACGCTCGAGCGGGAACTTTTCGCGCCAAAGATGGCGGCTTCTGAAATTTTTCTGCCGGATGTCTCCGGCGGTAACAAGGCGCACCTCTACCTGACGGCAGAGCGGTAAGATCCTGTTCGTGACGCCAAGTTGTCGCGGGCGGGGAGGAGGGTGTCAGCACACCGCGCTCACCCCTTCTGCTCGGGTCCGGCAGTTGCTCCTGGTGGCTCGAGCTGCGGGCCGGATCCCAGGGTGTCTCGAGCGACACTCCTCGCCCGTGAGTGAAAAGGGGGTGTTTGTTGGGATTATAGTTCGTGACGCCACCCACGGTTGTGGTGATTGCACCACCGCTGCTCGGTGTGGGGGTCCCGGGGATGGTGATGGGAGCAGCCAGGTGTTGTGTTGCCCCTCCGTGGGTAGGGGTTGGTGATCCCGGGGCCCGGTGAAGAGATGTGAAGTGTAGGGCCTGGAGGGCGCAGGGACGCGGGGGCAGCGCTGTGCCTTGCGGCACTGTGGTACTCACTCAGCCTGAGACACGGACACAGTTTGTACGGTAAACCAACGGCTGGTAGGACGGTCCCACAGACGGTTGCACCTGCACTCCCGGTAGGTGACGGTGACGTCTCTCTTCCTTGCACCTGTTTGACTGATGGTAGCGGTGGATTCCCTCCGGTTACCCGCTCCCCGACTGCAATCTGGGCCGGAGGAGCTCTACACTTTGCCCGCAGGCGCTGGCCCTGGGGAAACTGGTGCCTTGGCGGTGGCGGTGTCTCCCCGGTAATGGTCGGGCTGTTGCCGTCAATCGGGACTTTGTTGCTGGGGGATCTGCGTCCCCGTCGCTGACGGATTCGGCAAATTGGGCGACTCCTAGCCTTGCCGGGGTCCGAGAGGCCCCTGCCCTGGTGCTGACTGTCCTTCGGAACACTGCTCCAGACCACCGGGCACACAGCCAACGGGGTCCTTCCAGGAACTTCCGAACTGTCCCACTCCGGACAGTCACCGCCGTCGCTGACCTTGCTGTTCTAGCCCTACACACAGCTGGGCTCTCAGGCTCTGTCACCACTTCTTGCTTTCCTCCTTTTTCACTTTCCTTTCCTTCGCTTTCACTTCTTGTTGTTTACTCTAGCCCTTCACTGGACTTCACTCTTGCCCTGCCCGGGGCTATCTCTGCTCTTCACTCAAGCTCCTCCTGAGCTAATCTGCTCCTCACTCCTTCATGTCCCTGAGCTTTCTGCCTGATAACTTCCTGCCTCCAGAGTTGTGAGCTCCTTGGTGGGCGGAGCCAACCGCCTGGCCTACCCCCTGGTGTGCATCATCAACCTCTGGAGGGAGGCAACAAGGATTTCTGGTTAGCAGGTGTGCCTACCTGGAGTGTGGGGTGTAGTGGTGTTGTTATCTGTGTCCCCTGGCTTGCCCAGGGCGACACACAATCACAGCGTCGCCCATAACCTCGTGCTTGTGACACACATCACCAGCGATTCTGGCATGGGCGGCACCTTGGGCGCAGTGGGTGGCGTCCTGATGGATGAAATGGAGCGTGGGGGGACGGCGTCAATGTGCTGGAGGAACAGCAACGGTCAGCAGAGAGCCCGCCCCCATGGACGATTTACAAAATTTACATAGCAAAAGGTACAAGTTTATAAAGTATTTAATTTGGTTTAAAAGGGGCCACAAAAAGTACAGGAACCTGCTAGAATGCAGCCCAGGAGCTGCAGAGGGGGAAACTTTTAGGTTTCAAGCTAAATTTCTGATGACAGGTTCCCTTTAAATTGAATTGATAGTAGAGAAGGTTTCGCGGTTATACAGTCATGTCCAAAAGTGTTAGCACCCTTTAAATTGTTAGTGAAAATGAAGACAATTATTTCAAGTACAGATGTTTTGTTATACACATGTTCATTTCCTTGGCGTGTATTGTAACAAGAGAAAAAAATACATAGAAAAAAGGCAAAGTGGACATCATTTCATACAGAACCAAAAACTTGGGCCAGACAAAATTGTTGGTACTTGTCCAAAATTGTGGGTCAACAACTTTATTTGATGCTCAGTCAAACCCACAGGTGGCAAGTAACAAGTGTGGGCAATATGAAAATCACACCTGAAACCAGATAAAAAGAAGAAAAGTTGACTCAATCTTTACATTCATAGTATCATAGTTTTTAAGGTTGAAGGGAGACTCTAAGTCCATCTAGTTCAACCCGTAGCCTAACATGTTGATCCAGAGGAAGGCAAAAAACCCCAATGTGGCAAACAAGTTCCAATGGGGAAAAAATTTCCTTCCTGACTCCACATCCGGCAATCAGACTAGTTCCCTGGATCAATACCCTGTCATAAAATCTAATATACATAACTGGTTATATTAAATTTTTGAAGAAAGGCGTCCAGGCTCTGCTTAAATGTTAGTAGTGAATCACTCATTACAACATCATGCGGCAGAGAGTTCCATAGTCTCACTGCTCGTACAGTAAAGAATCCTCGTCTGTGATTATGATTAAACCTTCTTTCCTCAAGACGTAGCGGATGCCCCCGTGTTCCAGTCGCAGGCCTAGGTGTAAATAGATCTTTGGAAAGGTCTCTGTACTGTCCCCTCATATATTTATACATTGTGATTATTATACATTGTCTGTGTGTGTGCTACACTAAGCATTGAGAAGAGAATGAATGGCAGAGAACTGTATGAGGACTTGAAAACCAAAATTGTTGAAAAATATCTCAAAGTTACAAGTTCATCTCCTTGATGTTCCTTTGTCCACGGTGTACAACATAATCTTCCTGGACGTGGATGGCAGCGAAAAAATAATGAAAAGTTGCAACACTGGATAATCCGAATGGTAGATAAGTAGCCCCAATCAAGTTCCAAAGATATTTAAGCTGTTTTGCAGGCTCAGGGTAAATCAGAGTAAGCAAAAACTATTCATCAACATTTGAATGAAATGAAACTCTATGGCACGAGACCCAGGAGGACCCCACTGCTGACACAGAGGTATAAAAGAGCTAAACTGTAGTTTGACAAAATGTACGTGAGTGAGACAAAATCCTCCTGAGAAAGTGTCTTATGGACAGATGAGACCAAGATACAACATTTTGGCAAAGCACATCATTCTACTGTTTACTAAAAATGGATGAGGCCTACAAAGAAAAGAACACAGTACCTACAATCAAATATGATGGAGGTTCACAGAATTCTAAATATGTTTACAATGGATTTAGGGTCGCAATGTAGTACCCCATGTCAGAAAACTGGGTTTGCATCTCAGGTCATGTGTCCTTCATCCAAATATACACTACTCACAAAAAGTTAGGGATTTTTGGCTTTTGGGTGAAATTGCAGCATTATCCTAAAATGCACTCTAACCTTTTCAGGTGAACAGAGACACAGAGAGACTGGTAAAGTCACAGAAAGGCAGAGAAGTGGACATTCTTTGGCCATAACCCCCACTGATGACTGCTTCACTGTGAACAATGCTCTTGGGAACCAGATGATGAATGCCACACAACTCCAGCCACATTTAAGGGACACTTAACTGTCATATCAGACCATTCGGTTTAAATCAGAGTGGTCTGCTTGCTAGTCGACCTGCAAGGTACCTGACCACATCAACAGACACAGGTGTCATCATTTTGTTGGATGAGGTACCAGTGGACCTCCGTGTTGTTCATTGATGAAAGTCAATTCACGCTAAACAGAAATGATAGCCGCCAATTATGTTGGAGGCGTCAAGGTGAATTAATGAAAAGAGAAGTAAAAAATATGCTAAATCAAAGGATCACCATGAATAATTTGTAGTGTACACACAAAAGGAAAAAAAAAAAAAAAGAAAAACATTTAACCTCTTCACGACACATGATGTACTGGGTATGTCATGGATCATGTGAGGATAATGCCCATGGGCTGCCGTGGGCAATCCACGGCGATCCATGCATATCTCAGCTGATTTCAACAGCTGACATGTGTGCCTTCCAGGCGTGAGTGGAATCGCGTTCCAACCGCACATATTAACCCCTCACATCTCGCTGCCAAAATCTGACAGTGAGATGTATCAGTGCACTGCTACACTGCACTGCTATTAGCATAGCTAACCCACCCCCATCGGAAGTCACGTGACGTGATCACGTGACTTTTGGTGGTTGCCTTGGTAGCACAGGGTCATGTGATGACTCCTGTAGCTATCATGAGTCACTTTCTCTTACTGCCGGCAGAGGGCAGTGTGTGAGAATAAAGCCACTTTTCTCTGTGATCTGGAGAAATACAAGAGCGATCAGACTGCTGATCGTTATATTCCCCTAGGGGAAATAGTAAAATAAAAAAAAGTTAAAAAAAAAAGTTTTTTTTTTAAAAAATAAAAACACCTAAAAGTTCAAATTACCCCCCATTCGGCCCATTGAAAATGAAAGGATTAAAAAAATAAAAAAATATACCGTATTTTTCGGACTATAAGACGCACCTGACCATTAGAGATGAGCGAACCGGTCGCGGTTCGGCTCGAGGTTGGTTCGCCGAACGGACCTCCCGTTCGAGTTCGGTTCGTCGAACGTTCGACGAACCGAACTCGAACTGCATAGGAAACAATGGCAGGCAATCACAAACACAGAAAAACACCTAGAAAACACCCTCAAAGGTGTCCTAAAGGTGACAAACAACTCAAACACATTGGAAAGTGACAAGGACATATACTCATGCGAAAACAAAACAGCTGGACAAGGAAAAAGAGGAGGACACACAGATATAGGCATGGCACGCCCTTCTAAAATCATGTAAAACACCGCAAGGTGACTCCAAGCGGAGTCTCCATTTTTTCCAAAAATTGGGCCACACACACACCCACCCCTTCAGTGGCAGCAGTTGTGCCCCAGTTGTACACTTCACAGCTACATTTGCATCAAGCACATTCAAAAATACGCCATTCTTATCCATCCCCAGGATGACACCGGGGTAGGTAGCAAAGTCTTTGCTGACCCATGACTTGTTCATCTTGCCTTCTTTTAAAAACAATGTAAGCAAGGGTTACTCCAAGCGGAGTCTCCCTTTTTTCCAAAAATTGGGCCACACAGACACCCACCCCATCAGTGGCAGCACTTGGGCCCTAGTTGCAAACAGGATGTTTTGATTTGCACCAAGCACATTCAAAAATACGCCATTCTTATCCGTCCCCAGGATGACACCGGGGTAGGTAGCAAAGTCTTTCCTGATCCCAGCTCTGTTCATCTTGGCTTCTTTTAAAAACACATCAAGCAAGGGTTACTCCAAGCGGAGTCTCCCTTTTTTTCCAAAAATTGGGCCACACAGACACCCACCCCATCAGTGGCAGCACTTGGGCCCTAGTTGCAAACAGGATGTTTTGATTTGCATCAAGCACATTCAAAAATACGCCATTCTTATCCGTCCCCAGGATGACACCGGGGTAGGTAGCAAAGTATTTCCTGATCCCAGCTCTGTTCATCTTGGCTTCTTTTAAAAACACATCAAGCAAGGGTTACTCCAAGCGGAGTCTCCCTTTTTTCCAAAAATTGGGCCACACAGACACCCACCCCATCAGTGGCAGCACTTGGGCCCTAGTTGCAAACAGGATGTTTTGATTTGCATCAAGCACATTCAAAAATACGCCATTCTTATCCGTCCCCAGGATGACACCGGGGTAGGTAGCAAAGTCTTTGCTGATCCCAGCTCTGTTCATCTTGGCTTCTTTTAAAAACACATCAAGCAAGGGTTACTCCAAGCGGAGTCTCCCTTTTTTTCCAAAAATTGGGCCACACAGACACCCACCCCATCAGTGGCAGCACTTGGGCCCTAGTTGCAAACAGGATGTTTTGATTTGCATCAAGCACATTCAAAAATACGCCATTCTTATCCGTCCCCAGGATGACACCGGGGTAGGTAGCAAAGTATTTCCTGATCCCAGCTCTGTTCATCTTGGCTTCTTTTAAAAACACATCAAGCAAGGGTTACTCCAAGCGGAGTCTCCCTTTTTTCCAAAAATTGGGCCACACAGACACCCACCCCATCAGTGGCAGCACTTGGGCCCTAGTTGCAAACAGGATGTTTTGATTTGCATCAAGCACATTCAAAAATACGCCATTCTTATCCGTCCCCAGGATGACACCGGGGTAGGTAGCAAAGTCTTTGCTGATCCCAGCTCTGTTCATCTTGGCTTCTTTTAAAAACACATCAAGCAAGGGTTACTCCAAGCGGAGTCTCCCTTTTTTTCCAAAAATTGGGCCACACAGACACCCACCCCATCAGTGGCAGCACTTGGGCCCTAGTTGCAAACAGGATGTTTTGATTTGCATCAAGCACATTCAAAAATACGCCATTCTTATCCGTCCCCAGGATGACACCGGGGTAGGTAGCAAAGTCTTTCCTGATCCCAGCTCTGTTCATCTTGGCTTCTTTTAAAAACACATCAAGCAAGGGTTACTCCAAGCGGAGTCTCCCTTTTTTTCCAAAAATTGGGCCACACAGACACCCACCCCATCAGTGGCAGCACTTGGGCCCTAGTTGCAAACAGGATGTTTTGATTTGCATCAAGCACATTCAAAAATACGCCATTCTTATCCGTCCCCAGGATGACACCGGGGTAGGTAGCAAAGTCTTTCCTGATCCCAGCTCTGTTCATCTTGGCTTCTTTTAAAAACACATCAAGCAAGGGTTACTCCAAGCGGAGTCTCCCTTTTTTTCCAAAAATTGGGCCACACAGACACCCACCCCATCAGTGGCAGCACTTGGGCCCTAGTTGCAAACAGGATGTTTTGATTTGCATCAAGCACATTCAAAAATACGCCATTCTTATCCGTCCCCAGGATGACACCGGGGTAGGTAGCAAAGTATTTCCTGATCCCAGCTCTGTTCATCTTGGCTTCTTTTAAAAACACATCAAGCAAGGGTTACTCCAAGCGGAGTCTCCCTTTTTTCCAAAAATTGGGCCACACAGACACCCACCCCATCAGTGGCAGCACTTGGGCCCTAGTTGCAAACAGGATGTTTTGATTTGCATCAAGCACATTCAAAAATACGCCATTCTTATCCGTCCCCAGGATGACACCGGGGTAGGTA
The DNA here is from genome assembly GCF_048569485.1 of Anomaloglossus baeobatrachus. NCBI lineage: Eukaryota > Metazoa > Chordata > Amphibia > Anura > Aromobatidae > Anomaloglossus > Anomaloglossus baeobatrachus. Next base: position 672,678,449 of record NC_134354.1, read on the forward strand.
GCAAAGTATTTCCTGATCCCAGCTCTGTTCATCTTGGCTTCTTTTAAAAACACATCAAGCAAGGGTTACTCCAAGCGGAGTCTCCCTTTTTTCCAAAAATTGGGCCACACAGACACCCACCCCATCAGTGGCAGCACTTGGGCCCTAGTTGCAAACAGGATGTTTTGATTTGCATCAAGCACATTCAAAAATACGCCATTCTTATCCGTCCCCAGGATGACACCGGGGTAGGTAGCAAAGTCTTTCCTGATCCCAGCTCTGTTCATCTTGGCTTCTTTTAAAAACACATCAAGCAAGGGTTACTCCAAGCGGAGTCTCCCTTTTTTTCCAAAAATTGGGCCACACAGACACCCACCCCATCAGTGGCAGCACTTGGGCCCTAGTTGCAAACAGGATGTTTTGATTTGCATCAAGCACATTCAAAAATACGCCATTCTTATCCGTCCCCAGGATGACACCGGGGTAGGTAGCAAAGTATTTCCTGATCCCAGCTCTGTTCATCTTGGCTTCTTTTAAAAACACATCAAGCAAGGGTTACTCCAAGCGGAGTCTCCCTTTTTTTCCAAAAATTGGGCCACACAGACACCCACCCCATCAGTGGCAGCACTTGGGCCCTAGTTGTACACTTCACAGCTACATTTGCATCAATCACATTCAAAAATACCCCATAATTAACCGTCCCCAGGATGACACCGGGGTAGGTAGCAAAGTCTTTGCTGACCCATGACTTGTTCATCTTGGCTTCTTTTAAAAACAATGTTAGCAAGGGTTACTCCAAGCGGAGTCTCCCTTTTTTCCAAAAATTGGGCCACACAGACACCCACCCCATCAGTGGCAGCACTTGGGCCCTAGTTGCAAACAGGATGTTTTGATTTGCATCAAGCACATTCCAAATCCACAAGCATTTACTCTCCCCAGGATGACACAGGGGTAGTAAATTCCTTTTGGATCCATGACTTGTTCATTTTGATGAACGTCAGTCTGTCCACATTGTCACTGGACAGACGCGTGCGCTTATCTGTCAGCACACACCCAGCAGCACTGAATACACGTTCAGAGACAACGCTGGCAGCTGGACACGACAAAATCTCCAAGGCGTAACTGGAGAGCTCTGGCCATTTTTCTATGTTTGAAGCCCAAAAGGAGCAAGGCTCCAGTTGCACAGTCATGGCATCGATGTTCATTTGGAGATACTCCTGTATCATCCTCTCCAGCCGTTGAGTATGTGTCAGACTTGTTGTCTCTGGTGGCCTTGCAAAAGAGGGTCTAAAAAAATTATGAAAAGATTCCATAAAATTGCTGTTACCGGCACCAGATACGGTCCTACTGGTACGGGTAGACTGGTGAAGATGACGAGACCGTCCCATGTTTGTCAAGTTACAACTGGGAGATTCCCTCCCTGCACCTGCACGGTTGTTTGGTGGAAAAGCCGAGCTAAGATCGAGTAACAGCTTCTGCTGATACTCCTGCATACGTGCGTCCCTTTCTATGGCTGGAATTATGTCACAAAATTTGGACTTGTACCGGGGATCTAATAGTGTGGCAATCCAGTAGTCATCATCACTTCTAATTTTGACAATACGACTGTCATGTTGGAGGTAGTGCAACAAAAAGGCACTCATGTGTCTTGCGCAGCCATGCGGACCAAGTCCACGCTGTGTTTGTGGCATAGAGGTGCTACCCGTTCTTTCTTCCTCTGACATCTCCCCCCAACCTCTTTCAACTGAAATTTGACCAAGGTCTCCCTCATCCGCTGAGTCTTCCATGTCCATGGACAGTTCGTCCTCCATTTCTTCATGTTCTCCTGCACCTTGCTCAACATTTCGCCTGCTACTATGCGCCCTTGTCGATCCCTGTTCCCCATGGTCCCATGCCTGCTGCGTTGGTGATGATGAACGTCTGGACCTTGGTGATGTTGTTGTCCCTTGCACATATGAATCCTCCTGTAGTTCCTCCCCTTCATGTTGTCCCACCCCCTGACTCCGAATAGTGTTTAGCGTGTGCTCCAGCATGTAAATGACTGGAATCGTCATGCTGATAATGGCATTGTCAGAGCTAAACATATTCGTCGCCATGTCGAAACTGTGCAGAAGGGTGCATAGGTCCTTGATCTGAGACCACTCCATCAGGGTGATCTGCCCCACCTCTGCATCTCGTTGGCCCAGGCTATACGTCATGACGTATTGCACCAGGGCTCTGCGGTGCTGCCACAGTCGCTGTAACATGTGGAGAGTTGAATTCCAGCGTGTCGCCACATCGCATTTCAGGCGATGAACTGGCAGGCCGAAAGACTTCTGTAGCGATGCAAGTCGCTCAGCTGCGGCGCTTGAACGCCGGAAGTGAGCAGACAGTTTTCGTGCCCTGTTCAGAAGGCCATCTAGGCCGGGATAGTGTGTTAAAAATTGCTGCACGACAAGGTTCAACACGTGAGCCATACAAGGTACGTGTGTCACCTTGCCCAGGCGAAGGGCCGCACCCAGGTTTGCAGCATTGTCGCACACGGCCTTACCAGGCTGCAGGTTGAGTGGAGACAACCATTTATTAAACTCGGACCGCAGAGCTGACCACAACTCCTCAGCTGTGTGACTCTTATTACCAAGACATGTCAAGCTAAAGACCGCCTGATGCCGTTGCGCTCGGCTGCCAGCATAGTAATGAGGCGTGCGTGATTCCTTCTGCGCAGTGAGAACGCTGGTGGCCTGACCAGGCAGGCTTGGGGCGGAGGTGGAGGACCCAGATGAGGTGGAGGATGCAGAAGCTGTGGCGGAACTTGGACAGACAGAGGATTGACACACAAGTCGTGGGGACGGCAAGACTTGTGCAGCAGACCCTTCACCATCTATCACCATAGTTACCCAGTGCCCAGTCAGCGACATGTAACGTCCCTGTCCATGCTTACTGGTCCAAGTATCGGTGGTGAAATGCACCCGTTCACACACAGAGTTTCTCAAGGAAGCGGTGATGTTGTGTGCGACATGCTGGTGTAGCGCGGGCACACCTTTCTTAGAGAAGTAGTGGCGACTAGGCATCTGGTACTGGGGCACAGCGACAGACATAAGGTCTCTAAAATCCTGTGTGTCCACTAGGCGGAAAGGCAGCATTTCGGTAGCCAACAGCTTACAGAGGGATAGAGTCAACCTCTTAGCTTTGTCATGGGTCGGAGGAAGTGGCCTTTTATTTGACCACATCTGAAGGACAGAGATCTGGCTGCTGTGTGTAGACGGTGTTGAGTAGGGTGTCCCTGGAAAAATGCAGGTTTGTGAGGAAAGTGCAGGCGGAGACATGATGTTGCCTTCATCCAACGTTGGTGCTATCGATGTCTGAGAGAGCTGTACACACTCACTTGTTTCCCCTTCCAAACCAACTGACGACCTTACAAGCAAACTGCCTGTTGCGGTTACAGTGGTGGACGTTTTGCGTGGAAAAACAGGTGTGACAGCTGTCCCCACAGTCCTAGAAGATGAAGAGCGCGCGGATGCACTGGAAGGGGCGGGCGGTGGATGGTTCGCTCCGCTAGCCGGCATTGCAGCACGGTGAGCTTCCCACCGGGACTTATGATATTTATTCATGTGACGATTCATGGAAGAAGTTGTCAAACTGCTGAGGTTTTGACCTCTACTAACAGAATCATGACAAATGTTACATATCACATGAGTTGGGCGATCTTTTTCGATGTGAAAAAAGGCCCAGGCTAGGCAAGGCTTAGAGGCCATGCGACCTGTTGATCCACCCCGAATAATGCTCATAGGCAGAGTGGTGGCTGAGGATGCAGTTGTAGACGTGCTACCAGTGCTCCGACTCTGTCCAGGAAGGCGCAAGGTAACTTCGTCGTCGGTTGCATCCTCCTCCACCGCCTCTGTTGACCTCCTCGAGTGCCTGACTGGGGGTTGACAGTAGGTGGGATCTAGAACGTCATCATCAATTGTTGTGTTCGCACTCCCCTCCCCCTCAGACCGAGCCTCTTCTTGCCCTGACCGAATATTTAAGTTGTCATCCCAATCGGGTATCTGCGTCTCATCTTCATCAGTATGTTCCTCATTGTCTATAACCACAGGTGTTACAGTTTGTGACAAAGGGTCAACATTATGCTCAGAAACTTGGTCCTCACGGCCTGAATCTGAGTCACAAAGGTTCTGGGCATCACTGCAGACCATTTCCTGTTCTGTACTCACTGTAGCTTGGGAGCAGACCTCTGATTCCCAGGCTATAGTGTGACTGAACAGCTCTGCAGACTCAGCCATCTCAGTTCCACCATACTGTGCAGGGCTGATGGAGACTTCAGAGCTGGGAGAAATCAAGTGTGATTGGGATGACAACTCAGAGGAATGGTGTTTTTTGGATGCGGTACTTGAAGTGGCTGAGAGGGCACTTGTTGGACCACTTGAGATCCATTCAAGCATTTTCCTTTTTTGCCCATCATCTACCTTTGATCCTCTTGTTCGTGTCCGTAAAAAAGGGAGCACATCGGATTGTCCACAATAAGTAGTAGACATCTTACTTTTGCTAGTAGATGGTCTATCTTCAGCAGATGATAATGGAGCTTTGGCACCTTCCCCACTGACAAAACCTTTTTTGCCTTTTCCACCACGCCTCTTCCCCTTTCCACCAGCATCTGTCATTTTGCCACTCATGTTGATTGCGACAAGATTGTGGACTGAAAATGTGGTAGTAAAAATTGAGAGGTGGTGAAGATTGCAGTGGTGGTCTAGCTTTATTAACAGCAGAATAATAAAGAATAAATATCCCTGACAATGTAACTTAGTTATAATTCGTTGGAGTGTGCAACGCAGGCAGACGTGCTGCAAATGTCTTGGCACTAGTGGGACTATAGCAAAGTCCAATAGCCACGTATAGGATGCCACTAGGTACACTGAGGGTGTGCTAGTATAATGGCTTAGTTATAATTAGTTGGAGTGTGCAACGCAGGCAGACGTGCTGCAAATGTCTTGGCACTAGTGGGACTATAGCAAAGTCCAATATCCGCGTATAGGATGCCACTAGGTTCACTGAGTGTGTGCTAGTATAATGGCTTAGTTATAATTAGTTGGAGTGTGCAACGCAGGCAGATGCGCTCTGCAAATGTCTTGGCACTAGTAGGACTATAGCAAAGTCCAATAGCCACGTATAGGATGCCACTAGGTGCACTGAGTGTGTGCTAGTATAATGGCTTAGTTATAATTAGTTGGAGTGTGCAACGCAGGCAGACGTGCTGCAAATGTCTTGGCACTAGTGGGACTATAGCAAAGTCCAATAGCCACGTATAGGATGCCACTAGGTACACTGAGTGTGTGCTAGTATAATGGCTTAGTTATAATTAGTTGGAGTGTGCAACGCAGGCAGACGTGCTGCAAATGTCTTGGTACTAGTGGGACTATAGCAAAGTCCAATAGCCACGTATAGGATGCCACTAGGTACACTGAGTGTTTGCTAGTATAATGGCTTAGTTAAAAAGAGTTGTAGTGTGCAATGCAGGCAGACGTGCTCTGCAAATGTCTTTGCACTAGTGGGACTATAGCAAAGTCCAATAGCCACGTATAGGATGCCACTAGGTACACTGAGTGTGTGCTAGTATAATGGCTTAGTTATAATTAGTTGGAGTGTGCAACGCAGGCAGACGTGCTGCAAATGTCTTGGCACTAGTGGGACTATAGCAAAGTCCAATATCCACGTATAGGATGCCACTAGGTTCACTGAGTGTGTGCTAGTATAATGGCTTAGTTATAATTAGTTGGAGTGTGCAACGCAGGTAGATGCGCTCTGCAAATGTCTTGGCACTAGTAGGACTATAGCAAAGTCCAATAGCCACGTATAGGATGCCACTAGGTACACTGAGTGTGTGCTAGTATAATGGCTTAGTTATAATTAGTTGGAGTGTGCAACGCAGGCAGACGTGCTGCAAATGTCTTGGCACTAGTGGGACTATAGCAAAGTCCAATAGCCACGTATAGGATGCCACTAGGTACACTGAGTGTGTGCTAGTATAATGGCTTAGTTATAATTAGTTGGAGTGTGCAACGCAGGCAGACGTGCTGCAAATGTCTTGGCACTAGTGGGACTATAGCAAAGTCCAATATCCACGTATAGGATGCCACTAGGTTCACTGAGTGTGTGCTAGTATAATGGCTTAGTTATAATTAGTTGGAGTGTGCAACGCAGGCAGATGCGCTCTGCAAATGTCTTGGCACTAGTAGGACTATAGCAAAGTCCAATAGCCACGTATAGGATGCCACTAAAAAACACTTAGTGTGTGCAAGTATAATGGCTTAGTTATAATTAGTTGGAGTGTGCAACGCAGGCAGATGCGCTCTGCAAATGTCTTGGCACTAGTGGGACTATAGCAAAGTCCAATAGCCACGTATAGGATGCCACTAGGTACACTGAGTGTTTGCTAGTAAAATTGCTTAGTTTAAAAAAGTTGTAGTGTGCAATGCAGGCAGACGTGCTCTGCAAATGTCTTTGCACTAGTGGGACTATAGCAAAGTCCAATAGCCACGTATAGGATGCCACTAGGTACACTGAGTGTTTGCTAGTAAAATTGCTTAGTTTAAAAAACTTGGAGTGTGCAATGCAGGCAGATGTGCTCTGCTAATGTCTTTGCACTAGTGGGACTATAGCAAAGTCCAATAGCCACGTATAGGATGCCACTAGGTACACTGAGTGTTTGCTAGTATAATGGCTTCGTTATAATTAGTTGGAGTGTGCAACGCAGGCAGATGCGCTCTGCAAATGTCTTGGCACTAGTGGGACTATAGCAAAGTCCAATAGCCACGTATAGGATGCCACTAGGTACACTGAGTGTGTGCTAGTATAATGGCTTAGTTATAATTCGTTGGAGTGTGCAACGCAGGCAGATGCGCTCTGCAAATGTCTTGGCACTAGTGGGACTATAGCAAAGTCCAATAGCCACGTATAGGATGCCACTAGGTACACTGAGTGTTTGCTAGTATAATGGCTTCGTTATAATTAGTTGGAGTGTGCAACGCAGGCAGATGCGCTCTGCAAATGTCTTGGCACTAGTGGGACTATAGCAAAGTCCAATAGCCACGTATAGGATGCCACTAGGTACACTGAGTGTGTGCTAGTATAATGGCTTAGTTATAATTCGTTGGAGTGTGCAACGCAGGCAGATGCGCTCTGCAAATGTCTTGGCACTAGTGGGACTATAGCAAAGTCCAATAGCCACGTATAGGATGCCACTAGGTACACTGAGTGTTTGCTAGTAAAATTGCTTAGTTTAAAAAAGTTGTAGTGTGCAATGCAGGCAGATGTGCTCTGCAAATGTCTTTGCACTAGTGGGACTATAGCAAAGTCCAATAGCCACGTATAGGATGCCACTAGGTACACTGAATGTTTGCTAGTATAATGGCTTACTTAGAATGAGTTGGAGTGTGCAGAGGACAAGAGGGTACAGTGGCAGGATTGTGGTGCTCTGGGTAGAGGAATGGAAGCCTGCCTTTCTATTCCCTCCTAATGGTGAAATGCAGGGAGGAAATCCCTGACCTGGGCTACACAGACGCTGTTGCTGTTTGCAGGACCTGTCACTTATGGCTCTCTGACCCTGCCGCTTTGAGCCCTTAAAAGGACTGCTAGAATGTGCTCTCCCTAAGCTGTCTAACGCTGTGTATGCAGCGCATACAGCTGTATCGGCTATAGGACTCAGGAGGACGGAGCTGCGACACTGATGTCTGACACCAAAGACACAGAAGGCAGATAATGGCGTTCGTGAAGAAAATGTCCGGTTTTATAATGCAGGGACATGTGACATGCAGATCCTATCACACATGCCGTTGCTTCTCTGGCTCAAAGTCCACTTAGGTGTGTGTGTGTCTGTGATTGGCTGACATGCTGGCCCGCCCCACAAGACGCGCGCGCTTAGGGAAGGAAGACAAGAAAAAGAAAAAAAAAAATGGCGATCGCCATTATAGAAACAGCAGTGATCTGAAGGCGCTGTTCACGCACACTATACACTGAAATGTGATAATAGTTTGATTCACAGAGTGACTTACACTATTACAGCAGAAACCAAGCTAGGATTTAGCTGTTTTTTGGCTGCTAGAACCGTTCTCGAACGTTTCTAGAACTATCGAGCTTTTGCAAAAAGCTCGAGTTCTAGTTCGATCTAGAACATGCCCCAAAATCACTCGAGCCGCGAACTGGAGAACCACGAACCACGAACCGCGCTCAACTCTACTGACCATAAGACACACCCTGGTTTTAGAGGAGGAATATAGGATAATAAAATTTTAAGCAGAAAATGTGGTCATGACACACATATGGGGCGAGGATCTGCTGCTGACACTATTATGGGGTAATGTCCTGCTCATATACTCCCCAGCCTGCTCATATACTCCCCATGCTGCTCATATACTCCCCAGCCTGCTCATATACTCCCCAGCCTGCTCATATACTCCCCAGCCTGCTCATATACTCCCCAGCCTGCTCATATACTCCCCAGCCTGCTATATACCCTCATCCTCCTCATATACTCCCCAGCCTGCTATATACACCCCATGCTGCTCATAATATACCCCTATCCTGCTCATATACTCCCCAGCCGGCTCATATACTCCCCATGCTGCTCATATACTCCCCATGCTGCTCATATACTCCCCAGCCTGCTCATATACTCCCCAGCCTGCTCATATACTCCCCAGCCTGCTCATATACTCCCCAGCCTGCTATATACCCTCATCCTCCTCATATACTCCCCAGCCTGCTATATACACCCCATGCTGCTCATAATATACCCCTATCCTGCTCATATACTCCCCAGCCTGCTCATATACTCCCCAGCCTGCTCATATACTCCCCATGCTGCTATATACCCTCATCCTGCTCATATACTCTCCATGCAGCTCATATACTCCCCAGCCTGCTATATACCCTCAACCTGCTCATATACTGCCCATGCAGCTCATATACTCCCCAGCCTGCTTTATACCCTCATCCTGCTCATATACTGCCCATGCTGCTCATATACTGCCCATGCTGCTCATATACTCCCCAGCCTGCTATATACCCTCAACCTGCTCATATACTGCCCATGCAGCTCATATACTCCCCAGCCTGCTTTATACCCTCATCCTGCTCATATACTGCCCATGCTGCTCATATACTCCCCAGCCTGCTATATACCCTCATCCTGCTCATATACTCCCCATGCTGCTCATAATAAACCCCTATCCTCATCTTATACCCCCACCATCCTGGTGTATGGCTGCATCCTGTGGCACATAAAAAAATAAACGTTCATACTCACCTCACCTCACTCCCTGCAGTACCGCTCCTCTTACCGTCTATGTCAGCGGCAGCGATGCTGAATGCAGCCGTCCTCCTCTGGCATCGCGATGTCCTCCGGTGGTCTGTGCCGGCGACTGTGTGTTGACCGGCACAGACAGGAGACCGCGGTGCTGCAGGGGAACGGTGAGTAATGTGTACTGATTCACTGCACCCCGCACTGATGATGATGTTCGGGGGGCAGTGAATACAGCCGCACATGATTACTCCAGGCTGCAGTTGCCAGGGGGGATCATGCGGGCCAGCTGTTTATTCCCTATCACCCCGCCCACCTGTCAGCGCCGACTTCATCGCTGAGATGGGCGGGAGGATGGGCGTGCAAATTAAATGAGCGGGCCCACGTGGTCACGGCAGGCTGCTACAGCCTGCTCGTGCCCCCGATGACTCGCTCCACCGCAGCACCCACATTCCCCGCAGCCACAGTCAGACCATAAGACGCACCCCCAACTTTCCCCCAACATTTGGGGGGAAAAAAGTGCGTCTTATGGTCCGAAAAATACGGTACACATATTTGGTATTGCCGTGTTCAGAAACGCCCGATCTATCAAAATATAAAATCAATTAATCTGATCAGTAAACAGCATAGCGGCAAAAAAATACAAACGCCAAAATTACGTTTTTTAGTCTCCACAAATTTGGCGCAAAATGCAAAAAGTAGATCAAAACGTAGCATTTGCGCAAAAATGGTGCCATTAAAACATCAGCTCAAGATGCAAAAAAAAAATCCATCACTGAGCCATAGATCCTGAAAAATGAGAACGCTACGGGTTTCAGAAAATAGCACTAAAAGTGCGCCACTTTTTGGACAAACTTGTGAAGTTTTTTTAACCTCTTAGATAAAAGTAAACCTATACATATTTGGTGTCTACAAACTCGTACCAACCTGAGACATGACACAGACACATCAGTCTTATCAAACAGTGAACACGGTATATAGTCTAACATTTATATAATAAACTTATGTATAAGGGATTTGTTGAAGGTAAACATAAGTGATAAAAGCATAAGAAATGATCATGTCAAGTAAAGACCCTAAAGGGCTACAAAACGTAAGCTCAAGTAAAAAGATACAGTGTGTGTAAACCTTATTTAAAGGTGCATATGTGTTAAAACAAAGCTGATTGATGGAATATATAACTATACAGTCACATGAAAGATTTGGTGGTGCAGCATTTAAATGAGTGGACATAGACAAAAATGTAGACATAGTGAGAGTTCAAAAAGTACAATATATATATATAAAAAAATTGTTTAAAAGAACAGAGAGTCCTCAGTGGTTGATACCTTTTAATGGCTAACTGAAAAGATGGTAATAATAGCAAGCTTTCCAGACTACTCAGGTCTCTTCATCAGGCATGGTATAACACAAAATCTGAAGAGTCACATATAAGTAAAATATATCTTTGTACACAAAATATAAAGCTGAATGTGTGTGTCTGTGTGTGTGTTTATGTATGGATGTATGTGTGTATGTCCGGGATTGGCATCCGCACCGTCGCAGCTAAGACCACAAAATTTTGCACACTCACACGTCTGGACCCCGAGAGCGTCATAGGTTATGTTGTGGGGCGAAATTTTAACCCCGTACGTTCCAATTTACCAATCAATTTTGCCCCTATCTACATAATAGGGAAAAAGTGAAACGAAAAGTGTATCCGCACTGTCGCATTTACAATCACGAAATTTTGCACAGACACCTCATGTGACCCAGGGAACGTCGTAGACTATGTTTTGACAGGAAAATGTAACCCCACGCTTAACAATTACTCTCCAAAAAACATGCCTCCATTAAAGTAAATGGAGCCTGGAACTACAGGTTATTAGTAGGAGCTGTGATTGGTTGCTATAGGAACAAAAGACATTCATAGTATAAGAAGCTTATATGTGAGGTAATAAGATGTTGGTGGGGAGACGGATAGAGAGAGACAGACAGAGAGTCAGACAGGGAAAGAGACAGACAGAGACAGACAGAGACAGACAGGGAAAGAGACAGACAGAGACAGACGGTGAAAGAGACAGACGGTGAAAGAGAGAGACCTGGAAAGAGACAGACCTCGCAAGAGACAGACCTGGAAAGAGACTGACCTGGAAAGAGACAGACAGACATGCAGACAGGGACAGAGACAGGCAGACAGGGAAGGAGGAGACAGCCAGAGAGACAGACAAAGATAGAAGGGGAAAGACACAGACCTTGATAGAGACAGATGGGAAAGAGACAGAGAAATAGAGACAGACAAGGAAAGAGACAGACAGAGACAGGCAGACAGGGAAAGAGACAGACAGGAAAAGACACAGACAAAGAGACGGGGAGACAGACGGGGAAAGAGACAGACCTGGGAAAGAGACAGACCTAGAAAGAGACAGATGGGGAAAGAAACAGATAGAGACAGACAAAAAAAGAGAGACAGAGACAGGCAGATGGGGAAAGAGAAAGACAGGGAAAGAGACAGACGGGGAAAGAGACAGACGGGGAAAGAGACAGACGGGGAAAGAGACAGATGGGGAAAGAGACAGACCTGGAAAGAGACAGATGGAGCACATTACTTGGCCAATTTAGTTAAATCTGTGTGGAATATCTGTGGTGTTGAAATATATGTTGTGAAATGCCTCTATTAGCTTAGTTTTTGACTTTTAATAATTACATTTTTTTCTACTTGTTTTGTGTTTTTTGTGTGCAGAATAGATATGAGCGAGCCTCTAGAGGCTCGAGTTCGGTTCGGTTCGTCGAACGGAGGTCGTGTTCGAGTTCAGTTCGACGAACTGTTTGACGAACCTCTCGAACCCCATTGAAAACAATGGCAGGCAAACACAAACACATAAAAACACCTAGAAAACACCTTCAAAGGTGTCCAAAAGGTGACAAACAACTCCCAAGACACCACAAACACATGGGAAAGTGCCAAGGACATATACTCATGCGAAAACAAAACAGCTGGACGAGGAAAAAGTGGATCTAGGCATGTCATGCCCTTCTAAAATCATGTAAAACACAGCAAGGGGACTCCAAGCAGAGTCTCCCTTTTTTCCAAAAATTGGGCCACACAGACACCCCTTCAGTGGCATCACTTGTGCCCCATTTGCAAACTTGAAAGGTAGATTTGCATCAAGCACATTCCAAAATACGCCAGCTTTATCTGTGCCCAGGATGACACTGGGGTAGGTAGCAAAGTCTTTGCTGAACCATGACTTGTTCATCTTGGCTCGTTTTTAAAAACACAGCAAGGGGACTCCAAGCAAAGTCTCCCTTTTTCCAAAAATTGGGCCACAAAGACACCCCTTCAGTGGCATCACTTGTGCCCCATTTGCAAACTTGACAGGTAGATTTGCGTCAAGCACATTCCAAAATACGCCAGCCTTAACTGTCCCCAGGATGACACCGGGGTAGATAGCAAAGTCTTTGCTGAACCATGACTTGTTCATCTTGGCTCGTTTTTAAAAACACAGCAAGGGGACTCCAAGCAGAGTCTCCCTTTTTTCCAAAAATTGGGCCCCACAGACACCCCTTCAGTAGCATCACTTGTGCCCCAGTTGCAAACTTGACAGGTAGATTTGCATCAAGCACATTCCAAAATACGGCAGCCTTTACTCTCCCCAGGATGACACAGGAGTAGTATAGTCCTTGCGGATCCATGACTTGTTCATCTTGATGAACATTAGTCTGTCCACATCGTCACTAGACAGACGCGTGCGCTTATCTGTCAGCACACACCCAGCAGCACTGAAGACACGTTCAGAGACAACGCTAGCTGTGGAACACGACAAGATCTCCAAAGCGTAAGTGGCGAGCTCAGGCCATTTTTCAAGATTTGAAGCCCAAAATGAGCAAGGCTCCAGTTGCAAAGTCATGGCATCGATGTTCATTTGGAGATACTCCTGTATCATCCTCTCCAGCCGTTGACAATGTGTCAGACTTCTTGTCTTCTGTGGCCTTGCATTGGATGGTCTAAAAAAATTATGAAACGATTCCATAAAATTGCTGTTACCACCACCAGATACGGTGTTGCTGGTACGGTTTGACTGATAATGACGAGACAGTCCCATGTTTGTCAAGTTACAACTGGGAGATTCACTCCGTGCACCACTGGTGTTTTGTGGAAAAGCCGAGCTAAGATTGAGTAACACTTTCTGCTGATACTCCTGCATATGTGCGTCCCTTTCTATGGCTGGAATTATTTCTCCAAATTTGGACTTGTACCGGGGATCTAATAGTGAGGCAACCCAGCAGTCATCATCACTTCTAATTCGGAAAATCTGAGGGTCATGTTGTAGGTAGTGCAGCAAGAAGGCGCTCATGTGTCTTGCGCATCCATGCGGACAAAGTCCTCGCTGTATTTGTGGTGGCGAGGTGATAACCGTGCTTTTTTCCTCTGACATCTCCACTAGTGATGAGCGAGTACTAAAAAGCTCGGGTGCTCGAAGCTCGGGCCGAGCATCCCAAGATACTCGTGTACTCGGGCCGAGCAACGAGCCCAATGTTATCCTATGGGAGACCCGAGTATTTTTGTGAAATGACCCCCCGGCAGCATGGAGAAACCCTAAAAATGTCACAAAAGTCTCAGAAGAGTGCTCAAATGACATGGCAACAGCATGGGGAAGACCCCTTGAAGCATTTATCACTGAAAAGTCACAGCTGTGAACAATTTTGTCCGCGTTTTACGCCATTTTTACGGACTCACCAGAAAACCTTCCAAAATGACCCCAAAATGATTTTTCATGGCGGAAATGTTAAGGGCACATACCCAATAGTGAGATAGAGCTGGTGTATGTTACTTTTTGAGATTAATACATGAAAGATTTTACGTGAAAACATTGTGTGGCACTCCGATGTCCCTGAGAAGAGACGTACATGAAGGCCTCTTGAGTCTAATGTGCCCATTTTGAGGAAGTGAGTCTTTGTAGTATTTTCCTTTGCCAGGGCAGTCCAAAATTGTGAGGTTCACCAATGCCCCTGCATACAGACGTGCATGAGGGCCTGTAAACCTGAAGTGCCCATTGGAAGGAAGTGGGTCTATTGTAGTATAGCCCTTAGGCAGGGCAGCCAAAAATTGGGAGGCTCCACGTTGTCCCTGGGTAGAGACGTGCATGAGGGCCTTTAAACCTGAAGTGCCCATTGTAAGGAAGTGGGTCTATTTCAGTATAGCCCTTTGCCAGGGCAGCCAAAAATTGGGAGGCTCCACATTGTCCCTGGGTAGAGACGTGCATGAGGGCCTCAAAACATTAAGTGTCCATTTTAAGGAAGTGGGTGTATTATAGTATAGCCCTTAGGCAGGGCAGCCAAAAATTGGGAGGCTCCACGTTGTCCCTGGGTAGAGACGTGCATGATGGCCTGTAAACCTGAAGTGCCCATTGTAAGGAAGTGGGTCTATTTCAGTATAGCCCTTTGCCAGGGCAGCCAAAAATTGGGCTCAAAACATTAAGTGTCCATTTTAAGGAAGTGGGTGTATTATAGTATAGCCCTTAGGCAGGGCAGCCAAAAATTGGGAGGCTCCACGTTGTCCCTGGGTAGAGACGTGCATAAGGGCCTCAAAACATTAAGTGTCCATTTTAAGGAAGTGGGTGTATTATAGTATAGCCCTTAGGCAGGGCAGCAAAAAATTGGGAGGCTCCACGTTGTCCCTGGGTAGAGACGTGCATGAGGGCCTCAAAACATTAAGTGTCCATTTTAAGGAAGTGGGTGTATTATAGTATAGCCCTTAGGCAGGGCAGCCAAAAATTGGGAGGCTCCACGTTGTCCCTGGGTAGAGACGTGCATGAGGGCCTCAAAACATTAAGTGTCCATTTTAAGGAAGTGGGTGTATTATAGTATAGCCCTTAGGCAGGGCAGCCAAAAATTGGGAGGCTCCACGTTGTCCCTGGGTAGAGACGTGCATGAGGGCCTCAAAACATTAAGTGTCCATTTTAAGGAAGTGGGTGTATTATAGTATAGCCCTTAGGCAGGGCAGCCAAAAATTGGGAGGCTCCACGTTGTCCCTGGGTAGAGACGTGCATGAGGGCCTCAAAACATTAAGTGTCCATTTTAAGGAAGTGGGTGTATTATAGTATAGCCCTTAGGCAGGGCAGCCAAAAATTGGGAGGCTCCACGTTGTCCCTGGGTAGAGACGTGCATGAGGGCCTCAAAACATTGTTCCCATTGCAAAGGAGCGGGTCTCCTGTCGTTGTAATGTCCATTCTGCAAAGAATGGGCGAAAAAATTTACCACTGGGGGTATACCTGAAACAAAGGCCTAAGTATTGCAATTTGTAACGGTCATCATCATGGTGGCGCATGAGGAGAAGGAGGAGGAGTCCAGCGATTATCCAAAGTCCAGAAGTGTGTACCCATGGGTGAGTGGAGGTACATGGCAAACTTTAAATTCCGCTCTCATTTGCTGGTGGTGTGGTGAAGTCTGGCCCAATCCAACCCTTGTTCATCTTGATCAGAGTCAGCCTGTCAGCATTTTCAGTTGACAGGCGGGTGCGTTTATCTGTAATGATTCCACCTGCGGCACTAAAAACACGCTCTGACAAAACGCTAGCAGCAGGGCAGGCCAGGACTTCCAAGGCGTAGAGAGCCAATTCATGCCACGTGTCCAGCTTGGATACCCAATAATTGTAAGGCACAGAGGAATGTCGGAGTACTGTTGTTCGATCTGCAAGGTACTCCTTCAGCATCTGGGCAAACTTAGGATTTCTTGTGGCACTACCCCGCACCTCAGGGGCTGTGGTACGTGAGGGGCTGAGAAAACTGTCCCACATCTTAAAGACTGTTCCCCTACCTCTGGCGGATTGGACTTGTGCCTCTCTCGGCTGTACGCCTCGGTTGTCCACTGATTCATGACCTATGCCGCTAGCGTTTTGTGAGGGGAATGCTTTGCCTACTTCCGTGAGTATAGCCTTCCGAAACTGCTGCATTTTGGTTGACCTCTCCTCCACGGGAATAAGAGACAAAAAGTTCTCCTTGTAGCGTGGGTCTAACAGTGTTACCAACCAGTAATGATTGTCGGCCAAGATGTTCTTAACGCGAGGGTCACGAGACAGGCAGCTTACCATAAAGTCAGCCATGTGCGCCAGACTCTTAACAGCCAGGACTTCAGTAGCCTGACCAACAAGATGACTGAACATGCTGTCCTCCTCCTCCTCCTCCTCCTCCTCCTCCTCATCTACCCTGTCCTCTGGCCAGCCACGCTGAACCGAGGATATGACTGGTGTGCATGTCATATCCTCAATTTGGCCGGAGAGTTGCTCCATGTCTTCATCCTCCTCCTCGTCATAGTCCTCCACTGCACGTTGTGATGAGACGAGGCTGGGCTGTGTGTTATCACCCACACCCACTACTGTTTCTTGCTGCAACTCATCGCGCTCCGCCTGCAATGCATCATGTTTGTTTTTCAGCAGAGACCGTTTTAGAAGGCAGAGTAGCGGTATGGTGACGCTAATAATGGCGTCATCACCACTCACCATCTTGGTGGAGTCCTCAAAGTTTTGGAGGATGGTACATAGGTCTGACATCCATCTCCACTCCTCAGGTGTTATGTGTGGAGTTTGACCCATTTCCCGACGGCTTAGGTGATGCAGGTACTCAACAACTGCCCTCTTCTGCTCACATATCCTGACCAACATGTGCAGAGTTGAATTCCAACGCGTGGGGACATCACACACCAGTCTGTGAGCCGGAAGATGCAAACGGCGCTGAAAGCCGGCAAGGCCGGCTGAAGCAGTAGGTGACTTTCGAAAATGTGCAGACAGGCGGCGAACTTTTACCAGTAGATCAGACAGCTCTGGGTATGACTTTATAAACCGCTGAACCACGAGGTTGAGCACATGGGCCACGCATGGAACATGTGTCTGCTGGCCTCGCCTCAAAGCCGCCACCAGGTTCCGGCCATTGTCACACACGACCTTTCCTGGCTTTAGGTTCAGAGGTGTGAGCCAGTGATCTGCCTGCTGTTTCAGAGCTGTCCACAGCTCTTCTGCATTGTGGGGTTTGTCACCTATGCAGATTAGCTTCAGCACAGCCTGTTGCCGCTTCGCCGAGGCAGTGCTGCAGTGCTTCCAGCTTGTGACTGGTGTGGAGGGCACAGTGGATGAGGATGCGCAGGAGGAGGAGGAGGCTGAAGAGCATGACATTCCGGAGCTGTAGAGTGTGGGTGAAACACTGACTGAGGTAGGGCCTGCAAACCTTGGTGTGGGAAGGACGTGTTCCGTCCCTCGCTCAGACTGGGTCCCAGCTTCCACAATATTAACCCAGTGTGCCGTCAACGAGATGTAGCGGCCTTGCCCACAAGCACTTGTCCACGTGTCTGTGGTTAGGTGGACCTTGGGTGAAACAGCGTTGTTCAGGGCACGTGTGATGTTTTGTGACACGTGGTTATGCAACGCGGGGACGGCACACCGGGAGAAATAGTGGCGGCTGGGGACCGAGTAACGTGGGACAGCTGCCGCCATCAGGTCACGGAATGCTTCAGTCTCCACCAGCCTAAAAGGCAACATTTCCAGCGCAAGCAGTCGCGAAATGTTAGCATTTAGAACTGTGGCATGTGGGGTGTTGGCAGTGTATTTGCGCCTGCGTTCAAAGGTTTGCTGAATGGATAACTGAACGCTGCGCTGGGACAAGGACGTGCTTGATGATGGTGTTCTTTCTGCGTAGGCAACTGCAGGTGCAGGAGTGGAGGAGGCTTGTTCGCAGGCAGCATGGACAGAGGATTGGCTCGCATGCACAACCAGCGAAGACGTAGCAGTGACATCAGCAAGCACTGCTCCTCGACTCTGTTGTACTTCCCACAAAGTCGGGTGCTTGGCTGACATGTGGCTGATCATGCTGGTGGTGGTCAGGCTGCTAGTTTTGGTACCCCTGCTGATGCTGGCACGGCAGGTGTTGCAAATGGCCTTTTTTGAATCATCTGGATCCAACTTAAAAAACTGCCAGACTCGGGAAGACCTAACATTTGTACAGGCACCTTGTGTCGTCGTGTTGTTCCGGGGAACGGTTGCCTGACTTCTGCCTGGGGCCACCACCCTGCTTCTTACTGCCTGTTGTGATGCTACGCCTCCCTCCCCCTGTGCACTGCTGTCCTCGCTCTGCATATCCTCCTGCCAGGTTGGGTCAGTTACTGGATCATCCACCACGTCGTCTTCCTCTTCCGCACCCTGCTCCTCCTCCTGACTTGCTGACAATTGTGTCTCATCATCGTCCACCACTTGTTGAGACACGTTGCCAACTTCGTGAGAACGTGGCTGCTCAAATATTTGGCCATCTGTACAGACGATCTCCTCATGACCCACTTCAATATGAGCTGGCGAGAGGCCAGAATGTGTGAATGGAAACGTGAACAGCTCTTCCGAGTGTCCAAGTGTGGGATCATTAATGTCCGAGGAGGACGTGTACTCAGCCTGGTGGTAGGAAGGAGGATCAGGTTCAGAAATGTGCGGTGCAGTATCACGGCTACTGACACTTGACCGTGTGGAAGACAGAGTGTTTGTGGTGGTGCCAATCTGACTGGAAGCATTATCTGCTATCCAACTAACAACCTGTTGACACTGGTCTTGGTTCAAGAGCGGTGTACTGCTGCGGTCCCCAAGAATTTGGGACAGGACGTGCGAGCGACTAGATGTGGCCCTTTGTTGTGGCGAAATTAGAGCTTGCCCACGACCTCGGCCTCTGCCTGCACCACCATCACGTCCACTTCCTTGTTCCTTGCCAATGCCCTTGCGCATTTTGCAATGCTGTGCACTGCTGACGTGTATATTCACTACTTGTGCGTTATATCAAAGTGTGTGGAAATTGCACACAAGTGCACCTGTACGCTGCCACCAACAGGCACACACGTGCGGTTTTAAAAACCAAGCACGGACGCAATAATAACCTAACAGGTTTTTTTGGGGAGCGACAATTACAGACAAGTCAGACACTATCTGGACTGTTTTACACTGTGTACACCAGCCCCAGATATGATGAAGGCTGGTATACGGTCACCACTACCCTGCCTGCCTGCCTGCCTGTATACTGGTACAATAGTCCTGACAAGGACTCTTTTGGTCACTAGCCTGTATTCAGACCTGGCTATACCCTGCCTGTATATAGCAACAGTAGTCCTGAGAAGGACTCTGCAACTGTACTCCGACCTGGCTATACCCTGCCTGCCTGTATACAACTAGAATAGTCCTGAGAAGGACTTTTGGTCACACTGTTTGCAGCCCTGCAACTGAAAAAGCTATAAAGGGCCGCAAAGCTTTCCCTGAATCAGCGACACTCTCCCTACACTGACTGTCTGAATAGCTGTGAGCAGAGCACAGCGCGCCGGCCGATATAAAGGCTCGGTCACGCTGTGCAGGCCGGCCAATCACTGCAATTCCACAACTAACAGGGCTGTGGCATTGCAGTGGTCTGCCAGCCAATCCCTGCATGAGGGCTGGCTCTCAAAAGAGCGCCAACATGCAGAAATGAAGACCACGAGTACAGCACGAGTATCGCGAGATTACTCGGTCCCCGCCGAGCAGCCCGAGTACAGCGATACTCGTGCGAGTACCGAGTAGTGACAAGCATGCTCGCTCATCACTAATCTCCACCCAACCTCGTTCAACCAAAATTTGACCAAGGTCTCCCTCATCTGTTGAATCTTCCATGTCCATCGAGAGTTTGTCCTCCATTTCTTCCTGGGCTCCTGCACCTTCCTCAACATTTTGGCTGCTACTATGTGCCCTTGTTGATCCCTCTCCCCCACCATCCCATGCCTGCCGCCTTGGTGATGCTGAACGTCTGGACCTTATAGATGTTGGTATCCCTTGCGCATACGAATCCTCCTGTACTTCCTCCCCTTCCTCTTGTCCCACCACATGACTCCGAATACTGTTTAGCGTGTGCTCCAGCATATAAATTACTGGAATTGTAATGCTGATAATGGCATTGTCAGTGCTAAACATATTCGTCACTATTTCGAAACTGTGCAGAAGAGTGCATAGGTCCTTGATCTGAGACCACTCCAGCAGTGTGATCTGCCCCACATCTGCATCTCGTTGGCTCAGGCTATACGTCATAACGTATTGCACCAGGGCTCGGCGGTGCTGCCACAGTCGCTGCAACATGTGAAGAGTCGAATTCCAGCGTGTCGGCACATCGCATTTCAGGCGATGAACCAGCAGGCCGAAAGACTTCTGGAGCGATGCAAGTCGGTCAGCTGTGCCGGTTGAACGGCGGAAGTGAGCAGAGAGTGACCGTTCCCTGTGCAGAAGCCCATCTAGGCCAGGATAGTGGGTTAAAAATTGCTGGACAACAAGGTTTAACACGTGAGCCATACAAGGCACGTGTGTCACCTTGCCCCGGCGATAGACCGCATCCAGGTTTGCAGCATTGTTGCACACGGCCTTCCCTGGCTGCAGGTTAACTGGAGACAACTATTTACTAAACTCGCTCGCAAGAGCTGACCACAACTCCTCAGCTGTGTGACTCTTATTTCCAAGACATTTCAAGGTAAAGACCGCCTGATGCCGTTGAGCTCTGCTGCCAGCATAGTAAAGAGGTGTGCGGGATTCCTTGTGTGCAGTTACAACGCAGGTGGCCTGACCAGGCAGGCTTGGGGCGGAGGTGGAGGACCCAGACGAGGTTGAGGAGGTAGAAGCAGTGGAGGAACTTCTACATACAGAGCATTGACGCACAAGTCGTGGGGATGGCAAGACTTGTTCAGCAGACCCCTCTCCATCTCTCACCATAGTTACCCAGTGCCCAGTCAGCGACACGTAACGCCCCTGTACATGCTTATTGGTCCAAGTATCGGTGGTGAAATGCACCCTGTCACACACAGAGTTTCTCAAGGAAGTGGTGATGTTCTGTTTGACATGCTGGTGTAGCGCAGGCGCACCTTTCTTGGAGAAGTAGTGGCGACTGGGCATCTGGTACTGGGGCACTGCGGCGGACATAAGGTCTCAAAAATCCTTTGTGTCCACCAGGCGGAAAGGCAGCATTTCGGTAGCCAAGAGTTTACAGAGGGTGAAAGTCAACCTCTTAGCTTTGTCAAGGCTCGGAGGAAATGGCCTTTTATTGGTCCACATCTGAGGGACCGAGATCTAGCTGGTGTTTGGAGACGGTGTGGAGTAGGGTGTCCCTGGAAAACTGCAGGTCTGTAAGGAAAGTGCAGGCGGAGACATGATGTTGCCTTTATCCAAAGTTGGTGCTCTTGATGTCTGAGAGAGCTGTACACCAGCACTTGTTTCACCTTCCAAAACAACTGACGACCTGCCAAGAAAACTGCCTGTTGCGGTTAAAGAGATGGAAGGTCTGCGTGGAAAAACATGTGTGACAGCTGTCCCCACAGTCATAGAGGATGAAGAGCGTGTGGATGCACTTGAAGGGGCAGACGGTGGTTGGCCCGCTCCACTAGCCCACATTGTATCACAGTGAGCTTCCCACTGGGACTTATGCTTGTTATTCATGTGACGATTCATGGAAGAAGTTGTCAAACTGGTGAGCGTTTAGCCTCTCCTTATAGATTGGAGACAAATCTTGCAGATCACTTGATTTGGGAGATCCTTTGCGATGTCAAAAAAGGACCAGGCTAGGCAAGGCTTCAAGCCCATGCAACCTGCAGAGCCACCCCGACTTGTGCTCAGAGGCAGAGTTGTGGCTGAGGATGCAGTTGTTGACGTACATCCAGTACTTTGACTCTGTCCAGGAAGGCGCAAGGTAACTTTGTCGTCAGTCGCATCCTCCTCCACCGCCTCTGGTGACCTCCTCGAATGCCTGACTGTGGGTTGACAGTAAGTGGGATCTAGAACTTCATCATCAAGTGTTGTGTTTGCACTCCCCTCGCCCTCAGACCTAACCTCTTCCTGCCCTGACTGAATAGTTAAGTTGTCATCCCAATCAGGTATCTGCGTCTCATCATCATCAGTATGTTCCTCATTGTCTCCACCAACAAGTGTTACAGTTTGGGAATGAGGGTCTACATTATGCTCAGAAACTTGGTCATCAAGGCCTGAATTTGAGTCACAAAGCTTCTGGGCATCACTGCAGAAGATTTCCTGGTCTCTACTCACTGTAGCTTGGGAGCAGACCTCTGATTCCCAGGCTATAGTGTGACTGAACAGCTCTGCAGACTCAGCCATCTCTGTTACACCATACTCTGCAGGGTGGGTGGAGACTTGAGAGCTGGTAGAAAGCAAGTACGATTGGGGTGACAACTCAGAGGACTGTTGTTTTTTGGATGTTGAAGTTGAGGTGGAGGAGAGGCCACTTGTTGGAGCACTTGAGATCCATTCTAGCATGTTCTTTTTTTGTGCATCATCTACCTTTGTTACAGTTGTTCGGTTCCGTAAAAAAGGCAGCACATCCGATTGTCCACGGAAAGTAGTAGACATCTTACTTTTGCTGGAAGATGGCCTTTCTTCAGCAGATGTTAATGTAGCTTTCCCACCTACCCCACGGACACAAACTTTCTTTTCCTTTTCCAACATGCCTGGTCCCCTTTCCACCAGCATCTGTCCTTTTGCCACTCATTTTGTTTGAGACAAGATTGGACACTTAAAATGTCGTAGCAAAAATGGAGAGGTGGTGTACAATGCAGAGGTGGTCTAGCTTTATTGACAGCTGACGAACCAACACTGAGTATCCTAGTCACTTTTAGTATGCCCCTAACAGTGGCAGCACAGTTTGCAATTAGAATTGCGTAGCAAAAATGGGCAGGTGTGTACCATGCACAGGTGCTGCACCATGATTGGCAGCAAAGGAACACAAAGGTAGTATCCCAGTCAATTTTAGTATGCCCCTAACAGTGGCCGCACAGTTTGTAATTAGAATAGCGTGGCAAAACTGGGCAGGTGGGTAGAATGCACGGGTGCTGTGGGTCAGTGGACAGCAAAGGAACACTAACTTAGTATTCCAGACACTTTTAGGATGGCACAAAAAGTGTCAGCTCTTTGGACAAATAAAATAGCGTGGCAAAAATGGTCAGGTGGGTACAATGCCCGGGTGCTGTGGGTCAGTGGACAGCAAACGAACACTAACTTAGTATTCCAGACACTTTTAGGATGGCACAAAAAGTGTCAGCTCTTTCGGCAAATAAAATAGCGTGGCAAAAATGGGCAGGTGGGTAGAATGTTGGGGGTTGCTGTGGGTCAGTGGACAGCAAAGGAACACTAACTTAGTATTCCAGACACTTTTAGGATGGCACAAAAAGTGTCAGCTCTTTGGGCAAATAAAATAGCGTGGCAACAATGGGCAGGTGGGTACAATGCCCGGGTGCTGTGGGTCAGTGGACAGCAAATGATGCCTCACTTTCTATTCCTGCTAATGAAAAAATGCAGCAGGGAATTTCCTGAGCTGAGGTAGGCAGATGCTGTTATCTAAAGCCCTACACAGCGTTTGCACGGACCTGCCTAGCAGCTATGGCTATGAACGCCTGTAAATCAGCCCTGAAAAGGAATGAAATAATCAGCAGTCCCTAATCCCTAAAGCACTGTGTAGATTGCACTGTTTCTCTATAGTGCCCACAGCAGCAGCAGTAGCGGGAGTGATGACTGTCACCCACACGCAGAAGACAGATAATTGCGGCGACGTGGAAAATGGCCGTATCTTATAAGGCAAGGACATGTGACATGCACAGCCTATGATACATGCCCTTGCTTGTCTGGCAAAAATCCACTTAGCTTTGTGGGTCTCTGTGATTTGCTGACAGCCTGGCCCGCCCCACTGTACGCGCGGTTAGGGAAAAAAAAATGGTGATTGGCATTCTCAGCACTCAGCAGCAGCACAGATCTAAACCCCATCCCCCCTCCCCCCGCACACTATATGCTGAAATTTGGTATTAGCGTGATTCACAGTGACTCACACTATTACAGTGAAAAGCCAGCTAGTAACTAGCTAGGCTTTTTGTTGATCGAACCGTTCCCGAACATAACTCGAACTGTCGAGCTTTTAGCAAAAAAGTTGTTTTTTGTTGTACAAAAAGGTTGTACAGCTAGTAAGCTAATATAATCTCAGGTCTTGTAAATTCTACATGACATCTATTACTTGCTGCATTTGTTAAGAGTTAATTTGATAATCTGATTTTTATGGATATTTATACTGTACATATTAAAAATGTTGCTCAGAAATAGAAAAAAAACCTACAGCATTTTTCCAGAAACAGCACAACACCGATCCATGGACATAGTCTGATTTTGCAACTGAACAATACTTTAACCCTTTCATGGTGTACGTCCTACTTGGTAGGAATTTTTCGACCTTGCACATACCGGTATGACATGACGATCGTACCGGCACAGGAGCTATGCCCATGTAATTGCCACCAGGAGCTCGATTTACATGACAGCTGAGCATCGGCTCTCACGACCATGTCCCAGCACCGTCTCTGGCTGTGTAACACCCTAAATACTGAGATCAATATTGATGACAGCATTTAGGGGGCTAGGAAAAGGAGTGCATTGCAAGGGCCCAATCGTTGCTATGATGACACGTGGTCATCATGACGACCTCTAGGTCACTCAGCTAAGGAAAGCCTTTTAGATAAAGATGAATGAACCTGAGACTAGAGGTTCAAGGTTTGGGTTCAGAAACTGAGCTCCAAAAACCAAGGTTCAGGTTCGAGGTTCAAGCGAGTGATGAGTACAAACCAAACGAGCAGCGCTGTGTGTACCCATGGGTGAGTGGAGGTACATGGCAAACTTTAAATTCCGCTCTCATTTGCTGGTGGTGTGGTGAAGTCTGGCCCAATCCAACCCTTGTTCATCTTGATCAGAGTCAGCCTGTCAGCATTTTCAGTTGACAGGCGGGTGCGTTTATCTGTAATGATTCCACCTGCGGCACTAAAAACACGCTCTGACAAAACGCTAGCAGCAGGGCAGGCCAGGACTTCCAAGGCGTAGAGAGCCAATTCATGCCACGTGTCCAGCTTGGATACCCAATAATTGTAAGGCACAGAGGAATGTCGGAGTACTGTTGTTCGATCTGCAAGGTACTCCTTCAGCATCTGGGCAAACTTAGGATTTCTTGTGGCACTACCCCGCACCTCAGGGGCTGTGGTACGTGAGGGGCTGAGAAAACTGTCCCACATCTTAAAGACTGTTCCCCTACCTCTGGCGGATTGGACTTGTGCCTCTCTCGGCTGTACGCCTCGGTTGTCCACTGATTCATGACCTATGCCGCTAGCGTTTTGTGAGGGGAATGCTTTGCCTACTTCCGTGAGTATAGCCTTCCGAAACTGCTGCATTTTGGTTGACCTCTCCTCCACGGGAATAAGAGACAAAAAGTTCTCCTTGTAGCGTGGGTCTAACAGTGTTACCAACCAGTAATGATTGTCGGCCAAGATGTTCTTAACGCGAGGGTCACGAGACAGGCAGCTTACCATAAAGTCAGCCATGTGCGCCAGACTCTTAACAGCCAGGACTTCAGTAGCCTGACCAACAAGATGACTGAACATGCTGTCCTCCTCCTCCTCCTCCTCCTCCTCCTCCTCATCTACCCTGTCCTCTGGCCAGCCACGCTGAACCGAGGATATGACTGGTGTGCATGTCATATCCTCAATTTGGCCGGAGAGTTGCTCCATGTCTTCATCCTCCTCCTCGTCATAGTCCTCCACTGCACGTTGTGATGAGACGAGGCTGGGCTGTGTGTTATCACCCACACCCACTACTGTTTCTTGCTGCAACTCATCGCGCTCCGCCTGCAATGCATCATGTTTGTTTTTCAGCAGAGACCGTTTTAGAAGGCAGAGTAGCGGTATGGTGACGCTAATAATGGCGTCATCACCACTCACCATCTTGGTGGAGTCCTCAAAGTTTTGGAGGATGGTACATAGGTCTGACATCCATCTCCACTCCTCAGGTGTTATGTGTGGAGTTTGACCCATTTCCCGACGGCTTAGGTGATGCAGGTACTCAACAACTGCCCTCTTCTGCTCACATATCCTGACCAACATGTGCAGAGTTGAATTCCAACGCGTGGGGACATCACACACCAGTCTGTGAGCCGGAAGATGCAAACGGCGCTGAAAGCCGGCAAGGCCGGCTGAAGCAGTAGGTGACTTTCGAAAATGTGCAGACAGGCGGCGAACTTTTACCAGTAGATCAGACAGCTCTGGGTATGACTTTATAAACCGCTGAACCACGAGGTTGAGCACATGGGCCACGCATGGAACATGTGTCTGCTGGCCTCGCCTCAAAGCCGCCACCAGGTTCCGGCCATTGTCACACACGACCTTTCCTGGCTTTAGGTTCAGAGGTGTGAGCCAGTGATCTGCCTGCTGTTTCAGAGCTGTCCACAGCTCTTCTGCATTGTGGGGTTTGTCACCTATGCAGATTAGCTTCAGCACAGCCTGTTGCCGCTTCGCCGAGGCAGTGCTGCAGTGCTTCCAGCTTGTGACTGGTGTGGAGGGCACAGTGGATGAGGATGCGCAGGAGGAGGAGGAGGCTGAAGAGCATGACATTCCGGAGCTGTAGAGTGTGGGTGAAACACTGACTGAGGTAGGGCCTGCAAACCTTGGTGTGGGAAGGACGTGTTCCGTCCCTCGCTCAGACTGGGTCCCAGCTTCCACAATATTAACCCAGTGTGCCGTCAACGAGATGTAGCGGCCTTGCCCACAAGCACTTGTCCACGTGTCTGTGGTTAGGTGGACCTTGGGTGAAACAGCGTTGTTCAGGGCACGTGTGATGTTTTGTGACACGTGGTTATGCAACGCGGGGACGGCACACCGGGAGAAATAGTGGCGGCTGGGGACCGAGTAACGTGGGACAGCTGCCGCCATCAGGTCACGGAATGCTTCAGTCTCCACCAGCCTAAAAGGCAACATTTCCAGCGCAAGCAGTCGCGAAATGTTAGCATTTAGAACTGTGGCATGTGGGGTGTTGGCAGTGTATTTGCGCCTGCGTTCAAAGGTTTGCTGAATGGATAACTGAACGCTGCGCTGGGACAAGGACGTGCTTGATGATGGTGTTCTTTCTGCGTAGGCAACTGCAGGTGCAGGAGTGGAGGAGGCTTGTTCGCAGGCAGCATGGACAGAGGATTGGCTCGCATGCACAACCAGCGAAGACGTAGCAGTGACATCAGCAAGCACTGCTCCTCGACTCTGTTGTACTTCCCACAAAGTCGGGTGCTTGGCTGACATGTGCCTGATCATGCTGGTGGTGGTCAGGCTGCTAGTTTTGGTACCCCTGCTGATGCTGGCACGGCAGGTGTTGCAAATGGCCTTTTTTGAATCATCTGGATCCAACTTAAAAAACTGCCAGACTCGGGAAGACCTAACATTT
This sequence comes from Anomaloglossus baeobatrachus, assembly GCF_048569485.1. NCBI lineage: Eukaryota > Metazoa > Chordata > Amphibia > Anura > Aromobatidae > Anomaloglossus > Anomaloglossus baeobatrachus. The sequence continues at coordinate 672,705,958 of NC_134354.1, forward strand.
GTACAGGCACCTTGTGTCGTCGTGTTGTTCCGGGGAACGGTTGCCTGACTTCTGCCTGGGGCCACCACCCTGCTTCTTACTGCCTGTTGTGATGCTACGCCTCCCTCCCCCTGTGCACTGCTGTCCTCGCTCTGCATATCCTCCTGCCAGGTTGGGTCAGTTACTGGATCATCCACCACGTCGTCTTCCTCTTCCGCACCCTGCTCCTCCTCCTGACTTGCTGACAATTGTGTCTCATCATCGTCCACCACTTGTTGAGACACGTTGCCAACTTCGTGAGAATGTGGCTGCTCAAATATTTGGCCATCTGTACAGACGATCTCCTCATGACCCACTTCAATATGAGCTGGCGAGAGGCCAGAATGTGTGAATGGAAACGTGAACAGCTCTTCCGAGTGTCCAAGTGTGGGATCATTAATGTCCGAGGAGGACGTGTACTCAGCCTGGTGGTAGGAAGGAGGATCAGGTTCAGAAATGTGCGGTGCAGTATCACGGCTACTGACACTTGACCGTGTGGAAGACAGAGTGTTTGTGGTGGTGCCAATCTGACTGGAAGCATTATCTGCTATCCAACTAACAACCTGTTGACACTGGTCTTGGTTCAAGAGCGGTGTACTGCTGCGGTCCCCAAGAATTTGGGACAGGACGTGCGAGCGACTAGATGTGGCCCTTTGTTGTGGCGAAATTAGAGCTTGCCCACGACCTCGGCCTCTGCCTGCACCACCATCACGTCCACTTCCTTGTTCCTTGCCAATGCCCTTGCGCATTTTGCAATGCTGTGCACTGCTGACGTGTATATTCACTACTTGTGCGTTATATCAAAGTGTGTGGAAATTGCACACAAGTGCACCTGTACGCTGCCACCAACAGGCACACACGTGCGGTTTTAAAAACCAAGCACGGACGCAATAATAACCTAACAGGTTTTTTTGGGGAGCGACAATTACAGACAAGTCAGACACTATCTGGACTGTTTTACACTGTGTACACCAGCCCCAGATATGATGAAGGCTGGTATACGGTCACCACTACCCTGCCTGCCTGCCTGCCTGTATACTGGTACAATAGTCCTGACAAGGACTCTTTTGGTCACTAGCCTGTATTCAGACCTGGCTATACCCTGCCTGTATATAGCAACAGTAGTCCTGAGAAGGACTCTGCAACTGTACTCCGACCTGGCTATACCCTGCCTGCCTGTATACAACTAGAATAGTCCTGAGAAGGACTTTTGGTCACACTGTTTGCAGCCCTGCAACTGAAAAAGCTATAAAGGGCCGCAAAGCTTTCCCTGAATCAGCGACACTCTCCCTACACTGACTGTCTGAATAGCTGTGAGCAGAGCACAGCGCGCCGGCCGATATAAAGGCTCGGTCACGCTGTGCAGGCCGGCCAATCACTGCAATTCCACAACTAACAGGGCTGTGGCATTGCAGTGGTCTGCCAGCCAATCCCTGCATGAGGGCTGGCTCTCAAAAGAGCGCCAACATGCAGAAATGAAGACCACGAGTACAGCACGAGTATCGCGAGATTACTCGGTCCCCGCCGAGCAGCCCGAGTACAGCGATACTCGTGCGAGTACCGAGTAGTGACAAGCATGCTCGCTCATCACTAATCTCCACCCAACCTCGTTCAACCAAAATTTGACCAAGGTCTCCCTCATCTGTTGAATCTTCCATGTCCATCGAGAGTTTGTCCTCCATTTCTTCCTGGGCTCCTGCACCTTCCTCAACATTTTGGCTGCTACTATGTGCCCTTGTTGATCCCTCTCCCCCACCATCCCATGCCTGCCGCCTTGGTGATGCTGAACGTCTGGACCTTATAGATGTTGGTATCCCTTGCGCATACGAATCCTCCTGTACTTCCTCCCCTTCCTCTTGTCCCACCACATGACTCCGAATACTGTTTAGCGTGTGCTCCAGCATATAAATTACTGGAATTGTAATGCTGATAATGGCATTGTCAGTGCTAAACATATTCGTCACTATTTCGAAACTGTGCAGAAGAGTGCATAGGTCCTTGATCTGAGACCACTCCAGCAGTGTGATCTGCCCCACATCTGCATCTCGTTGGCTCAGGCTATACGTCATAACGTATTGCACCAGGGCTCGGCGGTGCTGCCACAGTCGCTGCAACATGTGAAGAGTCGAATTCCAGCGTGTCGGCACATCGCATTTCAGGCGATGAACCAGCAGGCCGAAAGACTTCTGGAGCGATGCAAGTCGGTCAGCTGTGCCGGTTGAACGGCGGAAGTGAGCAGAGAGTGACCGTTCCCTGTGCAGAAGCCCATCTAGGCCAGGATAGTGGGTTAAAAATTGCTGGACAACAAGGTTTAACACGTGAGCCATACAAGGCACGTGTGTCACCTTGCCCCGGCGATAGACCGCATCCAGGTTTGCAGCATTGTTGCACACGGCCTTCCCTGGCTGCAGGTTAACTGGAGACAACTATTTACTAAACTCGCTCGCAAGAGCTGACCACAACTCCTCAGCTGTGTGACTCTTATTTCCAAGACATTTCAAGGTAAAGACCGCCTGATGCCGTTGAGCTCTGCTGCCAGCATAGTAAAGAGGTGTGCGGGATTCCTTGTGTGCAGTTACAACGCAGGTGGCCTGACCAGGCAGGCTTGGGGCGGAGGTGGAGGACCCAGACGAGGTTGAGGAGGTAGAAGCAGTGGAGGAACTTCTACATACAGAGCATTGACGCACAAGTCGTGGGGATGGCAAGACTTGTTCAGCAGACCCCTCTCCATCTCTCACCATAGTTACCCAGTGCCCAGTCAGCGACACGTAACGCCCCTGTACATGCTTATTGGTCCAAGTATCGGTGGTGAAATGCACCCTGTCACACACAGAGTTTCTCAAGGAAGTGGTGATGTTCTGTTTGACATGCTGGTGTAGCGCAGGCGCACCTTTCTTGGAGAAGTAGTGGCGACTGGGCATCTGGTACTGGGGCACTGCGGCGGACATAAGGTCTCAAAAATCCTTTGTGTCCACCAGGCGGAAAGGCAGCATTTCGGTAGCCAAGAGTTTACAGAGGGTGAAAGTCAACCTCTTAGCTTTGTCAAGGCTCGGAGGAAATGGCCTTTTATTGGTCCACATCTGAGGGACCGAGATCTAGCTGGTGTTTGGAGACGGTGTGGAGTAGGGTGTCCCTGGAAAACTGCAGGTCTGTAAGGAAAGTGCAGGCGGAGACATGATGTTGCCTTTATCCAAAGTTGGTGCTCTTGATGTCTGAGAGAGCTGTACACCAGCACTTGTTTCACCTTCCAAAACAACTGACGACCTGCCAAGAAAACTGCCTGTTGCGGTTAAAGAGATGGAAGGTCTGCGTGGAAAAACATGTGTGACAGCTGTCCCCACAGTCATAGAGGATGAAGAGCGTGTGGATGCACTTGAAGGGGCAGACGGTGGTTGGCCCGCTCCACTAGCCCACATTGTATCACAGTGAGCTTCCCACTGGGACTTATGCTTGTTATTCATGTGACGATTCATGGAAGAAGTTGTCAAACTGGTGAGCGTTTAGCCTCTCCTTATAGATTGGAGACAAATCTTGCAGATCACTTGATTTGGGAGATCCTTTGCGATGTCAAAAAAGGACCAGGCTAGGCAAGGCTTCAAGCCCATGCAACCTGCAGAGCCACCCCGACTTGTGCTCAGAGGCAGAGTTGTGGCTGAGGATGCAGTTGTTGACGTACATCCAGTACTTTGACTCTGTCCAGGAAGGCGCAAGGTAACTTTGTCGTCAGTCGCATCCTCCTCCACCGCCTCTGGTGACCTCCTCGAATGCCTGACTGTGGGTTGACAGTAAGTGGGATCTAGAACTTCATCATCAAGTGTTGTGTTTGCACTCCCCTCGCCCTCAGACCTAACCTCTTCCTGCCCTGACTGAATAGTTAAGTTGTCATCCCAATCAGGTATCTGCGTCTCATCATCATCAGTATGTTCCTCATTGTCTCCACCAACAAGTGTTACAGTTTGGGAATGAGGGTCTACATTATGCTCAGAAACTTGGTCATCAAGGCCTGAATTTGAGTCACAAAGCTTCTGGGCATCACTGCAGAAGATTTCCTGGTCTCTACTCACTGTAGCTTGGGAGCAGACCTCTGATTCCCAGGCTATAGTGTGACTGAACAGCTCTGCAGACTCAGCCATCTCTGTTACACCATACTCTGCAGGGTGGGTGGAGACTTGAGAGCTGGTAGAAAGCAAGTACGATTGGGGTGACAACTCAGAGGACTGTTGTTTTTTGGATGTTGAAGTTGAGGTGGAGGAGAGGCCACTTGTTGGAGCACTTGAGATCCATTCTAGCATGTTCTTTTTTTGTGCATCATCTACCTTTGTTACAGTTGTTCGGTTCCGTAAAAAAGGCAGCACATCCGATTGTCCACGGAAAGTAGTAGACATCTTACTTTTGCTGGAAGATGGCCTTTCTTCAGCAGATGTTAATGTAGCTTTCCCACCTACCCCACGGACACAAACTTTCTTTTCCTTTTCCAACATGCCTGGTCCCCTTTCCACCAGCATCTGTCCTTTTGCCACTCATTTTGTTTGAGACAAGATTGGACACTTAAAATGTCGTAGCAAAAATGGAGAGGTGGTGTACAATGCAGAGGTGGTCTAGCTTTATTGACAGCTGACGAACCAACACTGAGCATCCCAGTCACTTTTAGTATGCCCCTAACAGTGGCAGCACAGTTTGCAATTAGAATTGCGTAGCAAAAATGGGCAGGTGTGTACCATGCACAGGTGCTGCACCATGATTGGCAGCAAAGGAACACAAAGGTAGTATCCCAGTCAATTTTAGTATGCCCCTAACAGTGGCCGCACAGTTTGTAATTAGAATAGCGTGGCAAAACTGGGCAGGTGGGTAGAATGCACGGGTGCTGTGGGTCAGTGGACAGCAAAGGAACACTAACTTAGTATTCCAGACACTTTTAGGATGGCACAAAAAGTGTCAGCTCTTTGGACAAATAAAATAGCGTGGCAAAAATGGTCAGGTGGGTACAATGCCCGGGTGCTGTGGGTCAGTGGACAGCAAACGAACACTAACTTAGTATTCCAGACACTTTTAGGATGGCACAAAAAGTGTCAGCTCTTTCGGCAAATAAAATAGCGTGGCAAAAATGGGCAGGTGGGTAGAATGCTGGGGGTTGCTGTGGGTCAGTGGACAGCAAAGGAACACTAACTTAGTATTCCAGACACTTTTAGGATGGCACAAAAAGTGTCAGCTCTTTGGGCAAATAAAATAGCGTGGCAACAATGGGCAGGTGGGTACAATGCCCGGGTGCTGTGGGTCAGTGGACAGCAAATGATGCCTCACTTTCTATTCCTGCTAATGAAAAAATGCAGCAGGGAATTTCCTGAGCTGAGGTAGGCAGATGCTGTTATCTAAAGCCCTACACAGCGTTTGCACGGACCTGCCTAGCAGCTATGGCTATGAACGCCTGTAAATCAGCCCTGAAAAGGAATGAAATAATCAGCAGTCCCTAATCCCTAAAGCACTGTGTAGATTGCACTGTTTCTCTATAGTGCCCACAGCAGCAGCAGTAGCGGGAGTGATGACTGTCACCCACACGCAGAAGACAGATAATTGCGGCGACGTGGAAAATGGCCGTATCTTATAAGGCAAGGACATGTGACATGCACAGCCTATGATACATGCCCTTGCTTGTCTGGCAAAAATCCACTTAGCTTTGTGGGTCTCTGTGATTTGCTGACAGCCTGGCCCGCCCCACTGTACGCGCGGTTAGGGAAAAAAAAATGGTGATTGGCATTCTCAGCACTCAGCAGCAGCACAGATCTAAACCCCATCCCCCCTCCCCCCGCACACTATATGCTGAAATTTGGTATTAGCGTGATTCACAGTGACTCACACTATTACAGTGAAAAGCCAGCTAGTAACTAGCTAGGCTTTTTGTTGATCGAACCGTTTCCGAACATAACTCGAACTGTCGAGCTTTTAGCAAAAAAGTTGTTTTTTGTTGTACAAAAAGGTTGTACAGCTAGTAAGCTAATATAATCTCAGGTCTTGTAAATTCTACATGACATCTATTACTTGCTGCATTTGTTAAGAGTTAATTTGATAATCTGATTTTTATGGATATTTATACTGTACATATTAAAAATGTTGCTCAGAAATAGAAAAAAAACCTACAGCATTTTTCCAGAAACAGCACAACACCGATCCATGGACATAGTCTGATTTTGCAACTGAACAATACTTTAACCCTTTCATGGTGTACGTCCTACTTGGTAGGAATTTTTCGACCTTGCACATACCGGTATGACATGACGATCGTACCGGCACAGGAGCTATGCCCATGTAATTGCCACCAGGAGCTCGATTTACATGACAGCTGAGCATCGGCTCTCACGACCATGTCCCAGCACCGTCTCTGGCTGTGTAACACCCTAAATACTGAGATCAATATTGATGACAGCATTTAGGGGGCTAGGAAAAGGAGTGCATTGCAAGGGCCCAATCGTTGCTATGATGACACGTGGTCATCATGACGACCTCTAGGTCACTCAGCTAAGGAAAGCCTTTTAGATAAAGATGAATGAACCTGAGACTAGAGGTTCAAGGTTTGGGTTCAGAAACTGAGCTCCAAAAACCAAGGTTCAGGTTCGAGGTTCAAGCGAGTGATGAGTACAAACCAAACGAGCAGCGCTGTGTTTGGGTATGAACGATGCTCAGCCCTGTGCGAGCAGTGTTTGATCAGCTCACATTTGGGGTAAAATCAGTGTGATCAGATGTAGTGTGCATACACAACCCCCCTAATAAAAATTATAAACACCACCCACCCTGCCCCGGAAATGTTTTGCTTATGGACCATTAGCAAAACACATCTGGGGTAGGGTGGGTGGTGTTTATAATTTTTTTGGGCGGGGGTTTGTGTGTGCACACTACATCTGATCACGCTGATTTTACCCCAAATGTGAGCAGATCAAACACTGCACGTGGCTCGCACAGAGCCGAGCATCAGTCATACCCATGTACCATGCTGCTCGATTTGAGTGGTTCGTACACGTCACTCGCTTGAACCTTGAACCCTAACCTTGTCTTTTTTGGTACTCGGTTTCCGAACCCGAACCTCGAACCTCAGGTTCGATCATCTCTACTTTTAGACCTACTAGTAGGCCCCCAGTCACTTCAAATGTGATGTGCTCTCTAAAAAAAATGGTTTTGTCAATTTTCTTGGAAAAATGAGAAATTGCTTAACTCTTATACTTTCCTAACAAAAATGGATTTCAAAAATTGTGCTGCTGTAAAGTACGGTAGATATGTGGTGTTATTTATTAACTATTTTGTGTAATATAGTGTTCTGGTTTAAGGGAAAAAAATAAAATTTTGAAATTTGCTAAATTTTAGCCAAATTTCCAATATTTTCTCAAATAAAAACAAAAAAAAATCATCCTAAATGTATCACTATCGTGAATTACAATATGTCACAAAAAAGCAATATCATAATTACCGTGATCTGTTGAAGCGTTCCAGAGTTATTGCCACATTAAGCAACATTGGCCAGAATTGAAAAAAATTGGCCTGGACATGAAGGTGAAAACAGTCTGGAAGTGAAGGGATTAACATGACTTAAATTATGCCATAAATGACAATTAATGTTATATTTCTGAAAAATCATTATAGATTGCTTAAAGAAGTTGTCTACTAAAAATATTAGAAAAAGGCAAAAGCTAACCACTCTTGTGATCATAGTAGAAGTTGGGAATTTTTTCATATGCAGTGGGTGCGATCTCCAGTCAGTGAAGCCCAGCAGCAAATGAACAGGGGTTGTTCACTACTCAAACAACCCTGTCTTAAATTCTATACTACTCTGTGTGTAAAAAAAACCCATAACCGATATGTGGCGCCCCTGAAGCTTCCGTCACTTCAGCTGAGGTGCAGTATTCATCCTGGGTAAGGAAGAGGTCATTGCCGGTAACCACCACAATCCACACAACACACAGCCACCTTGGAGGTGAGCTGATTAATTAAGTGGGTGGGTGGAGCGAGTAGCACAGAAAGAGAGGGAAGTAGTGAGTCAGCAGTTTCACGGCAGACAGTCTAAGGAGGGAGAAAGAAGCAGAGCTGCAGAAGAGGTCCTGGGGACGGGAGGCTGGAGGAATTTGTCCCAGGACCAGGAGTGAGTACAGATAGGGGAACAAGGCGACACACATGGACAGTTAAGCGCAGACCAAGGAACAAGTGAGACTTGGGGAGAACATGGTCACTGAGGGAAGAGCTGCGCCATAGCTCCCTCTGGACTGAGCGCACAGAACAGGGTGCAGAGCTCTAAGCTGGTGGGCATTGCACATCCCGCCAGCAGAATCCACCGGGCAGAGGATTTCAAGTCTTCTGGCCCACACAAAGCGCCCGGGGCACAACAGCATATAGAGCCAGGAGTCATGACAAAAGAGCGGCACCAGTAAAAAACTCGCGCTGCCTGCCATACGGGATAGGAACGGAGCCCATCTAAGGACTCGGGTCCCAGTGTGGCTTCAAACCACAGGGACTCACACAACACAGCACAAGTCGGGAGGACTCACAGTAAGAAACACCGGTTCTGACCTCCGAACTATCCAAGATCGGCTGGAGCCCATGACAGCCGAGTCCAGCACTCCAGAGGCGGTGACATCTCAGTGAGTAAAGAACTTTAACTGCAACCTCTGTGTCGTCTAATCCTTCCCGCGCCTTAGCTGCACAGCAGCAGGAGACTACCACTCACATCATCCCTGGAGCCTGAGCTCTGCCTGTGGAGAGCTGCACCAACCAAGCTGTGCTACCATCTGCCCCAGAAAATACCTCCCGCAGCAGCGGCTCCTAAATTAACCGCAGACTACAGGTGGCGTCATGCATACAAACTGTTCTCCCCTGTATTCTCTTCATCCATCTTTATTGACACCGCCTGGGTTACGGAACTGGGCCTGGCTGCTTTGACATCCCACCCCATACACTGGCCGGGTGACGAGTAACCCCCCCAGCCCACGTGGGTGTGTCAGATACTCACTTCCCACATCGGCATTTTTCAATGATTGCAGTGCGGGGTCTCTCGTGATATTGTTATGCCATGTGTCTACTGCAGTTAATCAATGGCCACTAATGGGCTACTGTTCTCACACTTCACTCATGGTTTGTCCAAAGGAAATGTGAGCAAAGTAGCCTGCCAGTGATCACTGATTAGTTGCAGTACTCACATGGCATAACAGGTCATTAAAGATCTGATCTTGCTGTAATGGCAAAGGTGCAGAAAGTATCTGTTATTTTTATATTACACTGGTGAACATAGTATTTAAGAAGGACTTGTTTGAATATTGGACAGGTTTTATTACCTTAAAATAAAAAATAATACAATTGTTGAAACAGCCATGTTATGCTCTTCTGGTCAGTCATTATTGAAGAAATGTCTTTATCTTTAGTACCTGGGCTATCAGAATCGGACATTCACAGTGGCGCACATTTTGTACGGCAGAGTCGTTTTCTATATCCATAGTCACTTGTTATGTCACTCTCTCCTATAGAATATAAGCTCTTATGGTCAGTGGGGCCCTCCCTCACTCATCTGTAGAGTGTAATTTTTTATGGTCAGCAGTAACCTCTTTGTCTCTCCTGTAGAGTGTAAGCTATTATGGTCAGCAGGGTCCTCGCTGGCTCTCCTGTAGAGTGTTAGCTATAATGGTGAGCTGGGTTCTCTTTCTCTCCTGTAGAGTGTAAGCTCTTATGGTCA